>NC_059173.1:42452651-42653905 GCF_019923935.1 Bubalus bubalis
CATGACACTATTACTGTGACTTTTTCCTTATAACTTTCTCCATGGTTTTTAACATATTTAAATGATGTCCTGCTTGCCAACTAACTTTATATAGCTTAAAAACTTAAGCAAGTAGCTGGAATCATGTTTGACTGAAAACGTGTTTTATAGCTAAGCTAAGAAAAATAACACTTAGAATCAGCCAGGTTGGTGGCACGTGTTCAATTTGTATTCTAAACAAAGTGTAACCAAGACTTGGTCCAAATCCTTTCCCAACAGAGTCAGTGTTTGTTCAACGCGTCTCAGCTAACACTTCATTATCCAGGCAATCTAAGGACTGCCATGATACATTCTCTCCATTGGATTTGATTTTTTTAAGGGACCATTTTATTTATAGTATAGTATCAAACCTGTACTAAGCAAAAAGATTTCATACACACCTATGTGCTTATATACACACATACCACCCCAGACACATTTTACTTTTAAAATATTACTTATGCATCTTGTCTAGGGGTTTCCCTGGTGGCTCATACAGTAAAGAATTTGCCTGCGATGCAGGAGACCTGGGTTCGATCCCTGGGTCAGGAAGATCCTCCAGAGTAGGGAATAGTAAACCATTCCAGTATTCTTGCCTGGAAAACTTTATGGACAGAAGAGTCTGTTGGGCTACAGTCCATAGGTCACAAAGAGTCAGACACAACTGAGTGACGAGGCAGAGCACAGCACATATATAAATTATGGAGACAGAAATGGCAACCCACTCCAGTATTCTTGCCTGGAAAAATCCCATGGACAGAGAAGCCTGGCAAGCTCCAGTCCATGGGGTCGCAAAGGGTCAGACATGATTGAGGGAATAACAAGGATCTTGTCTAATATGATCCCTATGACTTTTCAATTATTCCTTGTAACTTATCTTCAGACTTCATCTAATTTTATATATGAAGAATTGTTTAAATGACTTTAGATTTTAAAATGCTATACCAATTAAAAATAATAGCACACTAATGAAGAGTATGTAAACTGACAACTTAGAAAGTCATGTGTATTCTTATTCCAGGAAGTTGAACAGGATGCTGCCATCACTGAAAGACTTAATCAGTGTACTGTTTTTTCCATAGAGTGCATATAATTGGCTGTCTATTTAGATCAGGTATGCTACTTCATATCAACTATAATACCTAAAAACAATTATACAGAGCTTTTAAAAGTCTAAGTTTTAAAAATTGACCTCAGCTCATTTCTTCCTTCCTCCCGTTCTCCTTTTACTCTCTACTGGCTCCCATTTTAAAATATTTTTTCCCTTACCTCTCTCACTCATTCTTTCTTTTTCATACATTTCTCCCTACTGGCTTCCACTTTTAAAAATTATCTACCCACCTACCTACCTACTTATATAACTACCTACCTACCTATCTATTCAACTATCAATCATCTGTCTTTATTTTTTGTCTTTGTTTCCCTGACTCCTACTTTTAAAATCTGTCCCCCACCACACTACTGCACTTGATTTTTGTCATGGCTTCTAACTCTTACCTGCTCTTTCCTTCTTTAACTCTCTCCTGTACTGACTCCTCCTTTCTAAACTTATTGCCTGCCTCCCCCTTTCCCTCCTTCTCTTCCTTCCTTTCCAGTCTCCCATCTCCTCCATCACTCTTTTATTCTCTTTCTACTGGCTTATTTTTAAAACATTCTTCTTTCCTTCTCTCTCATTTTCTATAATTTTTGTCCTATCTTACTCCTGGCTTTAAAATCATCTATCCACCTAGCTATCTAATCTACCTGCCTGCCATCCAGAGGTCATGCTTCTGTTTTTATTTCAATGTTTGTCTTACTTCTTTTGAATCTCTTTCTCCCCGTCTTCTACCCTATATTTATTTTTTTTACTAGCTTTCTTCATTTTTATTTTACTATTTCCCCAGTCTCTCCCCATTTTAAAATTCTTTTTTTCCTGCCTCCTCCTTTCCTTCCTTCCCTCCTTCCCTTTGTATCTCGCTTTCTCCCTACTTTCTCTTATACTTTCTTTTAAAACTGGTTCATCTTTGAAACTTTTTCCTTTCCTTCACTCTCTCTCCTTTCATCTTTTTAATGTTGACTTTTTCACCAGACTTTTCATATAAAACCCTTTCTACTTATCTGTCTATCCTTCACCTACCAAACTACCTAGCTGTCACCCATCCATCTGTATGTTGTTGTTCTTCAGTTGCTCAGTCGTATCCGACTCTTTGTGACCCCATGGACTGCAGCACTTCAGGCTTCCCTGTCCTTCATCATCTCCCAGAGCTTGCTCAAACCCATGTCCACTGAGTCGGTGATGCCATCCAACCATCTCGTTGTCGTCCCCTTCTCCTCCTGCCTTCAATCTTTCCCAACATCAGGGTTTTTTCTGATGAGTCAGCTCATCAGAAAAGTATTGGAGCTTTAGCTTCAGCATCAGTTCTTCCAATGAATATTCAACGTTGATTTCCTTTAGGATTGACTGGTTTGATCTTGCTGTCCAAGGGACTCTCAAGAGTCTTCTCCAACAGCACAGTTCAAAAGCATCAATCCTTCTGCACTCAGCCTTCTTTATGGTCAACTCTCACATCCATACATGACCACTGGAAAAACCATAGCTTTGACTACATGGACCTTTGTCAGGAAAGTAATGTCTCTGCTTTTTAATATGCTATCTAGGTCTGTCATAGCTTTTCTTCCAAGGAGCAAACATCTTTTAATTTCATGACCACAATCACCATCTGCAGTGATTTTGGAGCCCAAGAAAATAAAGTTTGTCACTGTTTCCATTGTTTTCCCATCTGTTTGCCATAAAGTGATGGGACTGGATGCCATGATCTTCGTTTTTTGAATATTGAGTTTTAAGCCAGCTTTTTCAGTCTCCTCTTTCACTTTCAAGAGGCTCTTTAGTTCCTCTTTGATTTCTGCCATTAGGGCGGTGTCATCTGCATATCTGAGGTTATTGATATTTCTCCTGACAATCTTGATTCCAGCTTGTGATTCATCCAGACTGGCATTTTTCATGAGGTACTCTGCATATAAGTTAAATAAGCAGGGTGACAATATACAGCCTTGATGTACTCCCTTCCCAATGTGGAACCAATCAGTTATTCCATGTTGGGTTCTAACTGTTGCTTCTTGACCTAAATACAGGTTTCTCAGGAGGCAGATAAGGTGGTCTGATATTCCCATTTTTTAAAGAATTTTGTACAGTTTGTTGTGATTCACACAAAGTTCATCTGTATATCTTTATTTTACTGGATTATAACTGAATTCTTTTTTAGATCTCTGTATCTCCCTCCTCTCCACTTCTTTCCTTCCTTCTCTCCTCATTCCTTCCTTCCCTCCCTACCTCTCTCTCTTCCTACCCTTTCTTTATCTTTTCCTCATTCCATTTCTTTCATGGTCTCTGTCTTTCTCTTTTCTTTCCCTACCTGTCTGCATGCATGCCTTCCTTCTTTCATTCCTTCTTTCTTCCTTCCCTTCTCCCTTTCTAACTCCTGCTCCTTCATCCTTCTTCATTTCCTCATTTCTTTCTTCCTTCCTCCTGCCTCCTCTTTTCCTTTCTCCATCCATTCATGCATCCTCTCCCTCTTGTCCTTTTTCATTCATTTCTTCTTCCTTCACTCCTTTCCCATCTCCTTCATCTTTCTTTCTTCCTCTGTCTCCCTTTCCCTTCTCTTCTCTTCTTCCTTCTTTCCATGCTTATTTTATTTATACTACTTTTGTTTCAAAATGTTATCTTTCTTTCCCTCTTTCTTTCTTTATACTTTTTCTTTAGTGTTTAACACTGCCTTCTCCTTTTAAAATCAGTTCTTTAGGGAGGAACCAAGATGGCGGAGGAGTAGGAAGGGGAGAACACTTTCTCCCCCACAAATTCATCAAAAGAGCATTTAAACGTCGAGTAAATTCCACAAAACAACTTCTGAATGCCGGCAGAGGACATCAGGCACCCAGAAAAGCAGCCCAACTCTTCGAAAGGAGGTAGGAAAAAATATAAAAGACAAAAAAAGAGACAAAAGAGGGAGGGACGGAGTTCCATCCCGGGAAGGGAGTCTTAAAAAGAGAGAAGTTTCCAAACACCAGGAAACCCTCTCACTGCCGAATCTGTGCCGAGCTTTGGAAGCACAGAGGGCAACATAAAAGGGAGGGGAAAAAAAAATAAACAATTAAAATCGCGGATTGTGAGCCCTACGGTAACTCCCCCAGCTGAGAAGCAGCGCAGACGCCTGCACACGGCATTAGCACGCGGGGGCTGGGCAGGGAAGTGCGGCGCGGGCTGTGTCCCTTAGAGTAAGAATCCGGCCGAATGTCCTGAGCGCGATCTGAGCGAAATAATTTGGGCTAGCAAACCAGACTGTGGGATATCTACCATGCGAAAAGCCAGCCCTAACCTAAGACACCGCCAGGCCCGCGCACAGAACAAAGGACTGAACAGAGATAGCCGGCTGCAGACCTTCCCCCTCCGGTGACAGGCAGCCAGAGCCGGAAGGGGGCAATCGCAGCCCCAGAGAGACACTATCTATAAAACTGTAAGCAGGCTTCTTTGCTAACTAAACTTCTTGGGGGTCTGGACGGTCAACATCTGCCTGAGAAGGAGCGCCGGTTTTACACCCAGATAACCGAGTGGCGGGGAGGCGATAAGTCGCAGCATTGGCGCCCGCCAAACACCTCATCACCTGAGCTGCTCGGATCTGGGAAGAACACAAAACGCAGGCCCAACCGAGTCTGCGCCTCTGAGGGCTACCCGAGTGCCTGAACCTGAGCGGCTTGGACCTGGGAGCTCAGCCCAGGGCCGGCCTCTGATAGTTCCCGGCGGAACAACCTAGAGCCCGAGCAGTGTGGGCAGGGAGGCTACACGCGCCGTGAGCGGGGGCAGACCCAGTGTGGCTGAGGCACTGCGAGCGCACGCCAGTGTTATCTGTTTGCAGCATCCCTCCCTCCCTCCCCACAGCGCGGCTGAACAAGTGAGCCTAAATTAAAAAAAAAAAAAAAAAAATAGTGTCCTCAACCATCCCCTTTGTGTCAGGGCGGGAACCAGACACTGAAGAGACCAGCAAACAGAAGAAGCTATAACAGAGGGAAACGCCTTGGAAGCTACAGGCCATAGATTAAAACCCTGTGGTTACTACGGATTACATAGGAAGGGGCCTATAGATCTTGAGAAATATAAGTCGGACTAAGGAACTGCCAAAAATGAACTGAACCCACAATAATCACAACCAAACCAGAGAAAGACCTAGATATATTTTTACTATTTTTACGATCAATCTTTCTTTCTTTTTTTTTTAATTAAAAAAAAATTTTTTTAAGTCCTCTATTGTCCTTTAATTTTCACTTTTATAGCTATTACTTTGCAAAAAAAAAAAAAAAGACCCTATTTTTTTTTTTTCTTCTTCAGCAAACTTCATATATATATTTTATAATTTTTTGACCGTGGTTTTTTTTTTTTTTTTCTTTTTTCTTTTTCTTCTTTTCTTTAACATTGTATTTTTGAAATTCCAAACTCTACTCTAGATTTTTAATTTTAGCCTTTTGATATATGTTATCAATTTTGTACCTATAGTTTTTTTCATTATTTCTGTGACTTTTTTTTTCCTCTGTTTCTTTCTCTTCTTCTTTTATATAACATCGTATATCTGCAATTCCAAACTCTACTCAAGATTTTTAATTTATGCTTTTTGGTATTTGATATCAATTTTGTACCTGTATTTTCTTTATAATTTTTGCGACATTGTTTTTGTTGGTTTGTTTGTTTTCTCTCTTTATTTTTCTTCTTCTTCTTCTTCTTTTTTTTTAACATTGTATTTTTGAAATTCCAAACTCTACTCTAGATTTTTAATTTTTGCTTTTTGGTATTAGTTATCAATTTTGTACCTGTAGTTTCTTCGTAATTTTCATGACCTTGTTTGTTTTTCTTTGTTCGTTTTCTCTCTCTTTCTTTTCCTTCTTCTTTTCATTAACATCGCATTTTTGAAATTCCAAACTCTACTCTAGATTTCTAATTTTTGTTTTTATGTATTTGTTACCAATTTTGTACCTTTAAGAACCCAATCTTCAGGACCCATTTTTCACTAGTGTACGAGATTACTGGCTTGACTGCTCTCTCTCCCTTTGGACTCTCCATTTTCTCCACCAGGTCACCTGTATCTCCTCCCTAACCCCTCTCTACTCTACCCAACTCTGTGAATTTCTGTGTGTTCCAGACGGTGGAGAACACTTAAGGAACTGATTACTGGCTGGATCTGTCTCCCTCCTTTTCATTTCCCCCTTTTATCCTTCTGGCCACCTCTGTCTCCTGCCTCCTTCTTCTCTTCCCTGTATAACTCCGTGAACATCTCTGAGCGGTCCAGTTGTGGAGTGCACATAAGGAAGTGACTACTGGCTAGCCCACTCTCTCCACTATTGATTCCACCTCATCTCATTTGGGTCACCTCTAACTCCCTCCTCCCTCTTCTCTTCTCCATGTAATGCTGTGAACCTCTCTGAGTGACCCTCACAGTAGAGAAACTTTTCATCTTTAACGTAGATGTTTTATCAGTGGTGCTGTATAGAAGGAGAAGTTTTGAAACTACTGTAAAATTAAGACCGATAACTGGAAGTAGGAGGCTTAAGTCCAAACCCTGACTCCAGGGAACTCCTGACTCCAAGGAACATTAATTGACAGGAGCTCATCAAACGCCTCCATACCGACACTGAAACCAAGCACCACACAAGGGCCAACAAGGTCCAGGGAAAGACATAACAAGCAAATTCTCCAGCAACAAAGGAACACAGCCCTGAGCTTCAAGATACAGGCTGCCCAAAATCACCCCAAAACCATAGACATCTCATAACTCATTACTGGACATTTCATTACACTCCAGAGAGAAGAAATACAGCTCCACCCACCAGAACATCGACACAAGCTTCCCTAACCAGGAAACCTTGACAAGCCACCTGTACAAACCCACACACAGCGAGGAAACGCCACAATAAAGAGAACTCCACAAACTGCCAGAATACAGAAAGGACACCCCAAACTCAGCAATTTAAACAAGATGAAGAGACAGAGGAATACCCAGCAGATAAAGGAACAGGATAAATGCCCACCAAACCAAACCAAAGAGGAAGAGATAGGGAATCTACCTGATAAAGAATTCCGAATAATGATAGTGAAATTGATCCAAAATCTTGAAATTAAAATGGAATCACAGATAATAGCCTGGAGGCAAGGATTGAGAAGATGCAAGAAAGGTTTAACAAGGACTTAGAAGAAATAAAAAAGAGTCAATATATAATGAATAATGCAATAAGTGAAATTAAAAACACTCTGGAGGCAACAAATAGTAGAATAACAGAGGCAGAAGATAGGATTAGTGAGTTAGAAGATAGAATGGTAGAAATAAATGAATCAGAGAGGATAAAAGAAAAACGAATTAAAAGAAATGAGGACAATCTCAGAGACCTCCAGGACAATATTAAACGCTACAACATTTGAATCATAGGGGTCCCAGAAGAAGAAGACAAAAGAAAGACCATGAGAAAATACTTGAGGAGATAATAGTTGAAAACTTCCCTAAAATGGGGAAGGAAATAATCACCCAAGTCCAAGAAACCCAGAGAGTCCCAAACAGGATAAACCCAAGGCGAAACACCCCAAGACACATAGTAATCAAATTAACAAAGATCAAACACAAAGAACAAATATTAAAAGCAGCAAGGGAAAAACAACAAATAACACACAAGGGAATTCCATAAGGATAACAGCTGATCTTTCAATAGAAACTCTTCAAGCCAGGAGGGAATGGCAAGACATACTTAAAATGATGAAAGAAAATAACCTACAGCCCAGATTATTGTACCCAGCAAGGATCTCATTCAAGTATGAAGGAGAAATCAAAAGCTTTTCAGACAAGCAAAAGCTGAGAGAATTCTGCACCACCAAACCAGCTCTCCAACAAATACTAAAGGATATTCTCTAGACAGGAAACACAAAAATTGTGTATAAATTCGAACCCAAAACAATAAAGTAAATGGCAACGGGGTCATACTTGTCAGTAATTACCTTAAACGTAAATGGGTTGAATGCCCCAACCAAAAGACAAAGACTGGCTGAATGGATACAAAAACAAGACCCCTGCATATGTTGTCTACAAGAGACCCACCTCAAAACAGGGGACACATACAGACTGAAAGTGAAGGGCTGGGAAAAGATTTTCCATGCAAATAGGGACCAAAAGAAAGCAGGAGTAGCAATACTCATATCAGATAAAATAGACTTTAAAACAAAGACTGTGAAAAGAGACAAAGATGGTCACTACATAATGATCAAAGGATCAATCCAAGAAGAAGATATAATTATAAATATATATGCACCCAACACGGGAGCACCGCAGTATGTAAGACAAATGCTAACAAGTATGAAAGAAGAAATTAACAATAACACAATAATAGTGGGAGACTTTAATACCCCACTCACACCTATGGATAGATCAACTAAACAGAAATTAACAAGGAAACACAAACTTTAAACGATACAATAGACCAGTTAGACCTAATTGATATCTATAGGACATTTCATCCCAAAACAATGAATTTCACCTTCTTCTCAAGCGCACATGGAACCTTCTCCAGGATAGATCACATCCTGGGCCATAAAGCTAGCCTTGGTAAATTCAAAAACATAGAAATCATTCCAAGCATCTTTTCTGACCACAATGCAGTAAGATTAGATCTCAATTACAGGAGAAAAACTATTTAAAAATCCAACATATGGAGGCTGAACAACACGCTGCTGAATAACCAACAAATCACAGAAGAAATCAAAAAAGAAATCAAAATTTGCATAGAAACGAATGAAAATGAAAACACAACAACCCAAAACCTGTGGGACACGGTAAAAGCAGTCCTAAGGGGAAAGTTCATAGCAATACATGCACACCTCAAGAAACAAGAAAAAAGTCAAATAAATAACCTAACTCTACACCTAAAGCAACTAGAAAAGGAAGAAATGAAGAACCCCAGGGTTAGTAGAAGGAAAGAAATCTTAAAAATTAGAGCAGAAATAAATGCAAAAGAAACAAAAGAGACCATAGCAAAAATCAACAAAACCAAAAGCTGGTTCTTTGAAAGGATAAATAAAATTGACAAACCATTAGCCAGACTCATCAAGAAACAAAGGGAGAAAAATCAAATCAATAAAATTAGAAATGAAAACGGAGAGATCACAACAGACAACACAGAAATACAAAGGATCATAAGAGACTACTATCAACAACTATATGCCAATAAAATGGACAACGAGGAAGAAATGGACAAATTCTTAGGAAAGTACAACTTTCCAAAACTCGACCAGGAAGAAACAGAAAATCTTAACAGACCCATCACAAGCACGGAAATTGAAGCTGTAATCAAAAATCTTCCAGCAAACAAAAGCCCAGGTCCAGACGGCTTCACAGCTGAATTCTACCAAAAATTTAGAGAAGAGCTAACACCTATCCTGCTCAAACTCTTCCAGAAAATTGCAGAGGATGGTAAACTTCCAAACTCATTCTATGAGGCCACCATCACCCTAATACCAAAACCGGACAAAGATGCCACAAAAAAAGAAAACTACAGGCCAATATCACTGATGAACATAGATGCAAAAATCCTTAACAAAATTCTAGCAATCAGAATCCAACAACACATTAAAAAGATCATACACCATGACTAAGTGGGCTTTATCCCAGGGATGCAAGGATTCTTCAATATCCGCAAATCAATCAATGTAATACACCACATTAACAAATTGAAAAATAAAAACCATATGATTATGTCAATAGATGCAGAGAAAGCCTTTGACAAAATTCAACATCCATTTATGATCAAAACTCTCCAGAAAGCAGGAATAGAAGGAACATACCTCAACATAATCAAAGCTATATATGACAAACCCACAGCAAACATTATCCTCAATGGTGAAAAATTGAAAGCATTTCCTCTAAAGTCAGGAACAAAACAAGGGTGCCCACTTTCACCATTACTATTCAACATAGTTTTGGAAGTTTTGGCCACAGCAATCAGAACAGAAAAAGAAATAAAAGGAATCCAAATTGGAAAAGAAGAAGTAAAGCTCTCACTGTTTGCAGATGACATGATCCTCTACATAGAAAACCCTAAAGACTCCACCAGAAAATTACTAGAACTAATCAATGACTATAGTAAAGTTGCAGGATATAAAATCAACACACAGAAATCCCTTGCATTCCTATACACTAATAATGAGAAAACAGAAAGAGAAATTAAGGAAACAATTCCATTCACCATTGCAACGGAAAGAATAAAATACTTAGGAATATATCTACCTAAAGAATCTAAAGACCTATATATAGAAAACTATAAAACACTGGTGAAAGAAATCAAAGAGGACACTAACAGATGGAGAAATATACCATGTTCATGGATTGGAAGAATCAATATAGTGAAAATGAGTATACTACCCAAAGCAATCTATAGATTCAATGCAATCCCTATCAAGCTACCAACAGCATTCTTTACAGAGCTAGAACAAATAATTTCACAATTTGTATGGAAAAACAAAAAACCTCGAATAGCCAAAGCGATCTTGAGAAAGAAGAATGGAACTGGAGGAATCAACCTACCTGACTTCAGGCTCTACTACAAAGCCACAGTTATCAAGACAGTATGGTACTGGCACAAAGACAGAAATATAGATCAATGGAACAAAATAGAAAGCCCAGAGATAAATCCACGCACATATGGACACCTTATCTTTGACAAAGGAGGCAAGACTATACAATGGATTAAAGACAATCTCTTTAACAAGTGGTGCTGGGAAATCTGGTCAACCACTTGTAAAAGAATGAAACTAGAACACTTTCTAACACCATACACAAAAATAAACTCAAAATGGATTAAAAATCTAAACGTAAGACCAGAAACTATAAAACTCCTAGAGGAGAACATAGGCAAAACACTCTCTGACATACATCACAGCAGGATCCTCTATGACCCACCTCCCAGAATATTGGAAATAAAAGCAAAAATAAACAAATGGGACCTAATTAACCTTAAAAGCTTCTGCACATCAAAGGAAACTATTAGCAAGGTGAAAAGACAGCCTTCAGAATGGGAGAAGATAATAGCAAATGAAGCAACTGACAAACAACTAATCTCGAGAATATACAAGCAACTCCTACAGCTCAACTCCAGAAAAATCAATGACCCAATCAAAAAATGGGCCAAAGAACTAAATAGACATTTCTCCAAAGAAGACATACAGATGGCTAACAAACACATGAAAAGATGCTCAACATCACTCATTATCAGAGAAATGCAAATCAAAACCACTATGAGGTACCATTTCACACCAGTCAGAATGGCTGCCATCCAAAAGTCTACAAGTAATAAATGCTGGAGAGGGTGTGGAGAAAAGGGAACCCTCTTGCACTGTTGGTGGGAATGCAAACTAGTACAGCCACTATGGAGAACAGTGTGGAGATTCCTTAAAAAACTGGAAATAGACATGCCTTATGATCCAGCAATCCCACTGCTGGGCATACACACTGAGAAAACCAGAAGGGAAAGAGACACGTGTACCCCAATGTTCATCGCAGCACTGTTTATAATAGCCAGGACATGGAAGCAACCTAGATGTCCATCAGCAGATGAATGGATAAGAAAGCAGTGGTACATATACACAGTGGAGTATTATTCAGCCATTAAAAAGAATACATTTGAATCAGTTCTAATGAGGTGGATGAAACTGGAGCCTATTATAAAGAGTGAAGTAAGCCAGAAAGAAAAACACCAATACAGTATACTAACGCATATATATGGAATTTAGAAAGATGGTAACAATAACCCTGTGTACGAGACAGCAAAAGAGACACTGATGTATAGAACAGTCTTATGGACTCAGTGGGAGAGGGAGAGGGTGGGAAGATTTGGGAGAATGGCATTGATACATGTAAAATATCATGTATGAAATGAGTTGCCAGTCCAGGTTCGACGCACGATACTGGATGCTTGGGGCTGGTGCACTGGGACGACCCAGAGGGATGGAATGGGGAGGGAGGAGGGAGGAGGGTTCAGGATGGGGAACACATGTATACCTGTGGTGGATTCATTTTGATATTTGGCAAAACTAATACAGTTATGTAAAGTTTAAAAATAAAATAAAATTAAAAAAAAAATCAGTTCTTTATACCTGTATATTTACCTATCAGGCTGTCTCTATATCCAGCTATCAATCACTTTCTGTCTTTATTTTAAAGACTTCTACTTTTTAAAATCACACATACCACACATTTGTACTTGATATTCTTGCTGATCCTTCCTCTCACTCTCACATTCCTTTTCCTTCTTTATGTAACTCTTTCCCCTACTGATTCATCCTTTATAAACATCCTTTTATTTCTTCTTCCTCAATTATTTCCTTGCTTCTCCCCCACCCCTACTCCATTCCTTCTTTTACTAGTTCCTTTTAAAAACTTCTTTTCATCTCTCTCACTTAGAATAATGTTTGTTCTGTCTTACTACTGGATTCTCCTTTTAAAAATTATATCTATCTAGCATCTATATAAAAATCCTCTTGAAGAAAGTGAAAGAGGAGAGCGAAAAAGTTGGCTTAAAGCTCAACATTCAGAAAATGAAGATCATGGCATCTGGTCCCATCACTTCATGGGAAATAGATGGGGAAACAGTGGAAACAGTGGCAGACTTTATTTGGGGGGGGGGCTCCAAAATCACTGCAGATGGTGATTGCAGCCATGAAATTAAAAGACGCTTACTCCTTGGAAGGAAAGTTATGACCAACCTAGATAGCATATTCAAAAGCAGAGACATTACTTTGCCAACAAAGGTCTGTCTAGTCAAGGCTATGGTTTTTCCAGTGGTCATGTTTGGATGTGAGAATTGGACTGTGAAGAAAGCTGAGGGCTGAAGAATTGATGCTTTGGAACTGTGGAGGTGGAGAAGACTCTTGAGAGTCCCTTGGACTGCAAGGAGATCCAACCAGTCCATCCTAAAGGAGATCAGTCCTGGGTGTTCATTGGAAGGACTGATGCTGAAGCTGAAACTCCAGTACTTTGGCCACCTCATGCGAAGAGTTGACTCATTGGAAAAGACTCTGATGCTGGGAGGGATTGGGGGCAGGAGGAGAAGGGGACGACAGATGATGAGATGGCTGAATGGCATCACCAGCTCTATGGACATGAGTTTGAGTAAACTCTGGGAGTTGATGATGGACAGGGAGGCCTGGCATGCTGTGATTCATGGGGTCGCAATGAGTCAGACACAACTGGGTGACTGAACTGAACTGAACTGAACTGAAGCATCTATATATATATATCTAATTGCCTAGCTGTCATCAATCTGCCTATTGATGTAGTTTTGACTGACTTCTTTTTAGGGCCCCCCTCCTGCTCTGTGCAATTGTACTTAATTTTCACAGTTGCTCCTCCTTTTAAACTCCTCTGTGCCTCTCACTGTCATATTCTCTCTGCTTTTCTATTTTGTCACTTTCCAGTCTCATCCCCTTTAAAAGTCTTCACTGTCTTTCCTACCTCTTTCCATCCCCGCTTCATTCCATCCCTTTCTTTTTTCCTTTCTTCCTTCTTCTTCCTCATTCTCTCCTACTCACTCTCTCACTTCCACTTCCATTATTTTACTCGTTCCTTTTTTGCACTAGGTTTTCTTTATTTGCTCCTCCTTTTAGTTTATTCATTTCCTCTCTTGCTTGCATTATTGTTTGCAGTAACATTTCTTATGCCTCTTCCTTATCAAACATATTCTTTCTTCTCCTCTTTCTGTATAGGACATTTTTCTATACATAATCTCCAGATTCACTGGTTAAAAATTAAAATAAAAGGAGAAGAAAAAAAATACAAATAAATATTTCCAAACCCTAAAATAATTAAAAGATATAATAAGGACACTTGTAACACTTCAGTGCTAGCTAAAGTTCAAAAGTAGTAGGACATATTCTAAGTCTTGAATAATGGTTGTTCATTCTTTGAAAATTTCTCAGAAGTCCCTTAGAACTTTTCCAGATCTGATTCTTTATTTCTCAGGTGTCAAGATGCCTGCTTCAGATTTTAGGCTCCAAAGCTTTCCTAGTTTTAGGGTGTACTAAGAATTGCATTTTTTTGGTCTTGGCTCTGCTACTTACTCACTGTTTGGCAATAGTCAATGCCTCAGTTTCCTCATTTGTAAAATGTAAATAATAATCCCCACCTCATAGGGTGGTTGTGAGGATTTGAAGAAACATATTCATAAAGTGCCTAGCATAGGGCCTGGCCTGCTATAAGCAGCCAGGACATGGTTGTGTTGTGGTGGAGGTGGAGTTGACAGTGGTGATGGCTGTTGATTGCCACAAAAGAAAACAGACAATTTCCTGAGCTTCACTAATTGAATGTGGGAGAAGGGCTTTAAGTGGTGGTGTAGTGCCTTTTGGTTGATCTGGCTTGGATTGCCCACTGGAAATATTCATTAATCTTCCAAGTTCCCTTTACTCCACACCCTCTCTAGCAATTATTATTTGTATACTTTTTTGATGATGACTATTCTGACTGGTGTGAAATGGTACCTCATTGTAGTTTTGATTTGCAATTCTCTGATAATTAGTGATGCTGAGCATCTTTTCATGTGCCTGTAGGTCATCTGTATATCTTCTTTGGAACAATGTTTATTTAGGTCTTCTGCCCATTTTTTGATTGGATTGGTGTTTTAGTTTGTTTTTTAATATATTGATCTGTGTAAGCTGTTTGTATATTTTTGTAAATTAAGCCTTGGTCGGTCACATCATCTGCAAATATTTTCTCCCAGTCCATAGGCTGTCTTTTCCTTTTGTTTATGGTTTTCTTTGCAAAAGCTTTTAAGTTTAATTAAGGCCCATTTGTTGTGTTTTTAGTTTTGTTTCTATTACTCTAAGAGTAATTTTTAGAAGACTTAACTAACTAAAATACATATTTTTCAAAATATGCCTGCTTTTCAGGTAATTCATCTGTAATTTCAGATAGTTTCATTATTCTAAAGCTCTACTAAATGGGAGATTAACGAGTAGAAAGTTCATGGATAGACTTGGGAGTTACCTCAATTCAACGAATATTTGTTGAGAACCTACTATGCATCAAGTCCTGTTTTGAACACTGTATGAGAATAGAAAACTATGGATAAAATACTCCTATCCTCAAGGACAGAATGTGAAACAAACATAAAGTAACTATAATATAAGACAGGTCATAAGACCTGGCAAAACCATAAGCTAAAGGTATAATTCAGAAAAGAGGGGTCACATCCAAATAAAAAGTTCAGTCACCCAGCCATATCCAACTCTGTGACCTCATGTACTGCAGCACACCACGCCTCCCTGTCCATCACCAACTCCCAGAGCTTGTTCAAACTCATGTCCATCAAGTCAGTGATGCTATCCAACCATCTCACCCTCTGTCATCCCCTTCTCCTCCCCCCTTCAGTCTTTCCCAGAATCAAGGTCTTTTCCAATGAGTCAGTTCTTTGCATCAGGTGGCCAAAGTATTGGCGCTTCAGCTTCAGCGTCAGTCCTTCCAATGAGTATTCAGGAATATTCAGGACAAGATGGTGGATTAAAAGGATGTGTGCTCATCTTCTCATGAGAGGACTCCAAAATTGCAACTCGCTGTTGAACAACCATTGACAGGAGAATGTTGCATCCAACCTAAAAAATATACCCCACGTCCAAGGAGAAGCCCCAGCAAGATGGTAGGAGGGGCAAAATCGCACTGAGAATCAAATCCCATACCCACCAGAGATGCTCGGAGAGCTCAAACAAAACCTTGTGCACACCAGGACCCAGGGACCCCACAACAGACTGAGCCAGATCTGCCTTTGTGTGTTTGAGTGTCTCCTGCGGAGCCACAGGTCAGCAGTGACCGGCTGCAGGGACAGAGACTCTGGCTGCAGCAGACCTGGGTCACCCAGAGCGTGGCATAAGCCCTCTTGGAGGAGGTTGCCATTAGCCCCACCATAGACCCGCCAAGCAGATGACCAACAAACTGCAGAACAATTATACCAAAGAAATTCTCATACTGTTAAGAAAGTTCTAGGACCCACAACAGATTTCCCAACTTGGAGATCCGGCAAAGGGACTGAGAACCCCCAGGGAATTTGACTTTAGAGGCCAGTGGGAGATTGAGCCAGACTTGCCTGTGAGTGTCCAGGAGTCTCCGATGGAGGCCGACAGTTTGGCCTCAAGCCAAGCAACAGGGAGGGAACACAACCCCACACCTCAACAGAAAATTGGATTAAAGATTTACTGAGCATGGCCTCGCCCATCAGAACAAGACCCAGTTTCCCCCACAGTCAGTCTCTCCCATCAAGAAGTTTCCATAAGCCTCTTATCCTTATATATCAGAGAGCAGACAGAATGAAAACCACAATCACAGACAACTAACCAAACTGATCACATGGATCACAGTCTTGTCTAACTCAGTGAAACTATGAGCCACATCATGTCGGGCCACCCAAGACAAATGGGACATGGTGGAGGGTTCTGACAAAACATGGTCCACTGGAGAAGGGAATGGCAAGCCACTTCATTATTCTTGAGAACCCCATGAACAGTATGACACTGTTCATAAGATATGAAGATATGAACAGACGTGTCATAAGATACTTTTCACTGTCAAAAGATATGACACTTAAAGATGAACTCCCCAGGTCAGTAGGTGCCCAATATGCTACTGGAGAAGAGTGGAGAAATAACTCCAGAAACAGTGAAGAGAGGGAGCCAAGTGAGAACAGAGAGGGCTTAAAAATCTGCATGGATGCACCAAGAAGATGGATAGAATTTTGGCAGGTAGCAATGGAGAAAGGTTATTTCTAGCAAATGGAACAGCAAGAGCAATGTGAAAAGTGAGAAAATGTGGCATACTATTAGAAAAAAAAAATATGCTGATAGGTCAATAAAGATTTGGGGTGAAACAAATTCAAGATAATGTCAGTAGCTAATGAGAAAACAAAATATTGGGGCCATCACATATCAACGGAAGCAATTAGATATGGACCACAGGATTGCAGGGTAATGTGGTTAGAGTCAAGTTTCTTGAACTTTTCCAAGGGCCCAAATGTTCTTAAAGGATTCTGTGGGAGAAACTGCCCTGCTGGCCTCATGTTATTCCCCTAAATGCCTCATTTTCTCTGGTAGTTATCAGAACTAGGAGTTGCCCAGTATATTATCAAGATTAAAATTTAAAAATTGTTCCAGATATGCCTCATTTCCAAAGTAGTTACAGTCCTCCACAAAATGTGGATAAATATTTTAAAAGATCAAATTGTATTCTGTATGCTCAAAATCACATAGTGCTTTCTTTTACAAAACAAAAGATCATTTTGTACTATAAGAACCCCTGTTCACAGTTTGTTTCTCAAATTTCTTTTAAACCTATTGCCCCTTTCTAATAAACCTAAAACTCTCAGGCCATTTTAAATTCTGTTTGAAAGTTCAGTGTAAATAAATACTAAGACTACATCAAAATAATTTTATAACTAAATACATTTTTAAACTAAGTATGCTTGTTTGGATTCTCATGTCACCACCAGCTACCTACCAGAAAACATCCCCTAAAACATACACACACCAAACTCATGCACAATATTTGAAATAAAGAAAAAAACACTGACTCTAAAACAGTGCCATTGTTTACCAAAAGAGTGCTTTGCTGTCTCAGAGCTAATTCCACACTCAAAGGAGGGCAAATTTATTAAATTTATTTATTAAAATTTATTAAAATCATCTACACTAAAGGAAGGAACTAAAGGCAAATAATAATAATAAAAATGATTAAACTAAAAGTCATATATTTCTTACCTTGGAATGCTAACTGATAATTTTCTAATCGTGTTTAACCTAATCTATTATTGGGAGAAGGCAATGGCACCCCACTCCAGTACTGTTGCCTGGAAAATCCCATGGATGGAGGAGCCTGGTAGGCTGGAGTCCATGGGCTCGCTAAGAGTCAGACATGACTCAGCAACTTCACTTTCACTTTCCACTTTCATGCAATGGAGAAGGAAATGGCAACCCACTCCAGTGTTGTTGCCTGGAAAATCCCAGAGACGGGGAAGCCTGGTGGGCTGCCGTCTATGGGGTCGCACAGAGTCGGACACGACTAAAGCGACTTAGCGTCAGCAGCAATCTTTTATTCAGTTCAGTTCAGTTCAGTCGCTCAGTCATCTCCAACTCTTTGCGACCCCATGAATCGCAGCACGCCAGGCCTCCCTATCCATCACCAACTCCCAGAGTTCACTCAGACTCACGCCCATCGAGTCAGTGATGCCATCCAGACATCTCATCCTCTGTCGTCCCCTACTCCTCCTACCCTCAATCCCTCCCAGCATCAGAGTCTTTTCCAATGAGTCAACTCTTCGCATGAGGTGGCCAAAGTACTGGAGTTTCAGCTTTAGCATCATTCCTTCCAAAGAAATCCCAGGGCTGATCTCCTTCAGAATGGACTGGTTGGATCTCCTTGAAGGCCAAGGGACTCTCAAGAGTCTTCTCCAACACCACAGTTCAAAAGCATCAATTCTTCAGTGCTCAGCCTTCTTCACAGTCCAACTCTCACATCCATACATGACCACTGGAAAAACCATAGCCTGACTAGACGGACCTTTGTTGGCAAAGTAATGTCTCTGCTTTTGAATATGCTATCTAGGTTGGTCATAACTTTCCTTCCAAGGAGTAAGCGTCTTTTAATTTCATGGCTGCAGTCACCATCTGCAGTGATTCTGGAGCCCAAAAAATAAAGTCTGACACTGTTTCCACTGTTTCCCCATCTATTTCCCATGAAGTGATGGGACCAGATGCCATGATCTTCATTTACTGAATGTTGAGCTTTAAGCTAACTTTTCACTCTCCTCTTTCACTTTTAAGAGGCTTTTTAGTTCCTCTTCACTTTCTGCCATAAGGGTGGTGTCATCTGCATATCTGAGGTTATTGATATTTCTCCCAGCAATCTTGATTCCAGCTTGTGCTTCATCCAGCCCAGTGTTTCTCATGATGTACTCTGCATAGAAGTTAAATAAGCAGGGTGACAATATACAGCCTTGATGAACTCCTTTTCCTATTTGGAGCCAGTCTGTTGTTCCATGTCCAGTTCTAACTGTTGCTTCCTGACCTGCATACAGATTTCTCAAGAGGCAGGTCAGGTGGTTTGGTATTCCCATCTCTTTCAGAATTTTCCACAGTTTATTGTGATCCACACAGTCAAAGGCTTTGGCATAGTCAATAAAGCAGAAATAGATGTTTTTCTGGAACTCTCTTGCTTTTTCCATGATCCAGCAGATGTTGGCAATTTGATCTCTGGTTCCTCTGCCTTTTCTAAAACCAGCTTGAACATCAGGAAGTTCACGGTTCACGTCTTTCTGAAGCCTGGCTTGAAGAATTTTGAGCATCACTTTACTAGCGTGTGAGATGAGTGCAATTGTGTGGTAGTTTGAGCATTCTTTGGCATTGCCTTTCTTTGGGATTGGAATGAAAACTGACCTTTTCCAGTCCTGTGGCCACTGCTGAGTTTTCCAAATTTGCTGGCAAATTGAGTGCAGCACTTTCATGGCATCATCTTTCAGGATTTGAAATAGCTCAACTGGAATTCCATCACCTCCACTAGCTTTGTGATGCTTTCTAAGGCCCACTTGACTTCACATTCCAGGATGTCTGGCTCTAGGACAGCGATGACATCATCGTGATTATCTGGGTCATGAAGATCTTTTTTGTACAGTTCTTCTGTGTATTCTTGCCACCCCTTCTTAATATCTTCTGCTTCTGTGAGGTCCATACCATTTCTGTCCTTTATCGAGCCCATCTTTGCATGAAATGTTCCCTTGGTATCTCTGATTTTCTTGAAGAGATCTCTAGTCTTTCCCATTCTGTTGTTTTCCTCTATTTCTTTGCATTGATCACTGAAGAAGGCTTTTTATCTCTTCTTGCTATTCTTTGGAATTCTGCCTTCAGATGTTTATATCTTTCCTTTTCTCCTTTGCTTTTCGCTTCTCTTCTTTTCACAGCTATTTGTAAGGCCTCCCCAGACAGCCATTTTGCTTTTTTGCATTTCTTTTCCATGGGGATGGTCTTGATCCCTGTCTCCTGTACAATGTCACGAACCTCATTCCATAGTTCATCAGGCACTATCAGATCTAGTCCCTTAAATCTATTTTTCACTTCCACTGTATAATCATATGGGATTTGATTTAGGTCATACCTGAATGGTCTAGTGGTTTTCCCAACTTTCTTCAATTTCAGTCTGAATTTGGTAATAAGGAGTTCATGATCTGAGCCACAGTCAGCTCCTGGTCTTGTTTTTGTTGACTGTATAGAGCTTCTCCATCTTTGTCTGCAAAGAACGTAATCAATCTGATTTCGGTGTTGACCATCTGGTGATGTCCATGTGTAGAGTCTTCTCTTGTGTTCTTGGAAGAGGGTGTTTGCTATGACCAGTGCATTTTCTTGGCAAAACTCTATCAGTCTTTGCCCTGCTTCATTCCGTATTCCAAGGCCAAATTTGCCTGTTACTCCAGGTGTTTCTTGACGTCCTACTTTTGCATTCCAGTCCCCTATAATGAAAAGGACATCTTTTTTGGGTGTTAGTTCTAAAAACTCTTGTAGGTCTTCATAGAACCATTCAACTTCAGCTTCTTCAGCATTACTGATTGGGGCATAGACTTGGATTACTGTGATATTGAATGGTTTGCCTTGGAAGCGAACAGAGATCATTCTGTCGTTTTTGAGATTGCATCCAAGTACTGCATTACAGACTCTTTTGTTGACCATGATGGCTACTCCATTTCTTCTGAGGGATTCCTGCCCGCAGTAGTAGATATAATGGTCATCTGAGTTAAATTCACCCATTCCAGTCCATTTGAGTTCGCTGATTCCTAGAATGTTGACATTCACTCTTGCCATCTCTCGTTTGACCACTTCCAATTTGCCTTGATTCATGGACCTGACATTCCAGGTTCCTATGCAATATTGCTCTTTACAGCATCGGACCTTGCTTCTATCACCAGTCACATCCACAGCTGGGTATTCTTTTTGCTTTGGCTCCATCCCTTCATTCTTTCTGGAGTTATTTCTCCACTGATCTCCAGCAGCATACTGGGCACCTACTGACCTGGGGAGTTCCTCTTTCAGTATCCTATCATTTTGCCTTTTCATACTGTTCATGGGGTTCTCAAGGCAAGAATACTGAAGTAGTTTGCCATTCCCTTCTCCAGTGGACCACATTCTGTCAGATCTCTCCACCATGACCCGCCCATCTTGGGTTGCCCCACAAGCATGGCTTAGTTTCATTGAGTTAGACAAGGCTGTGGTCCTGGTGTGATTAGACTGACTAGTTTCCTGTGAGTATGGTTTCAGTGTGTCTGCCCTCTGATGCCTTCTTGCAACACCTACCATCTTACTTGGGTTTCTCTTACCTGGGGCGTGGGGTATCTCTTCACGGCTGCTCCTTACCTTGGACGAGGGGTATCTCTCACCACCGTCCTTGCTGACCTTCAACGTGGGATAGCTCCTCTAGGCCCTCCTGCGCTCTCGCAGCCACGGCTCCTTGGACGTGGGGTTGGTCCTCCTGGCCGACGCCCCTGCCCTCGGGTGTAGGGTAGCTCCTCCCGGTTGCTGCCCCTGACCTCAGACGTGGGGTAGCTCCTCTCGGCTGCTGCCCCTGACCTCGGACTTGGGTAGTTCTTCTCTGCCGTTCCTGCACCGTCGCAGCCTGGCACTCTTGGCCGCTGCCCCTGACCTCAGACGTGGGGTAACTCCTCTTGGCCGCCGCCCTTCGGGCATGGGGTCCTCCCGGCTTCTGCCCCTGACCTCGGACATGGGGTAGCTCCTCTCTGCCGCGCCTAAGTGCACCGGTCGCAGCCGTCCTAATTTCACACTAATTTATAATGTAAGAGACAGACTGGAAACGGTGCAAGTTCCAGAACCTGTTGGGGTAATTCATAAGACAGATAAACCCATGTACAGAAAGCTGAGAACCAAGATATTGTAAGGCTCGTGACTTAAAAGAGAGGCAAATGGTTTCCTTTGTATTCTCGTCTTTTAGGTTGGTAGCATTACATTACATTATAATACAATTGAGACAATTCTTAAAGTTTGCAATTTTCCCTTATTTCACATAATTTCCCCTTGCCTTTACCTTGCTGTTCCTTGGATACTCAGATGTTCTCACACCTTCTGATGTACCTAGACACCATCCATCAATTAGACTGTCATTTCTCAGGAAAACACTGAGGCAAAAAGGTAAAGGAAACTCACAAAATGAGCCATTCTCATTTTTATAGATGAAAACACTGAGCTGATAAAGAGCAACTTCTTGCAATCAAATAGTACTTTCTACTTCCTAAAGGACGTCATATGTATTATTTCAATTTATTTAACTCTCAGAGTAAATAATAGAGTCTTCCTTGATAATAGAGTTAATAACAGAGTCTCCTTGATCCTAAAAAGTGAGTTCCTTAGGCAGGTGTGGGATATGTTAATATTTATGCTTATGATACTTGGACTAACTTGGATTAATTTTTCACATATAAATACAAAAATTAGGACTAAAAATGCTAAAAAAAAAACAATGTCTGGCCCTAAAGCTAGAAAATAAATATTCAGCCTTATGTCCAGTCTAAAATAAACCTCTCCAAAGAAAATTGAAGCTTAAAGAAATTGCTTCTTTCAGTCATCGCCATAGTAAAAGTTCATGAGGACTTGTAATGGGTCTCAAATTATTTGAGCACATTTTGCTATGGCATACACACAATATTTTGAGAACTGCAATACCCAACATAATACCTGTGCATAGAGAATGTGTCCAAAAAAGAGATAAGTTTGTAAGTTTAGTTCAGTTCAGTCGCTCAGTCGTGTCTGACTCTTTGCGACCCCATGAATCGCAGCACGCCAGGTCTCCCTGTCCATCACCAACTCCCGGAGTTCACTCAGACTCACATCCATCGAGTCGGTGATGCCATCCAGCCATCTCATCCTCTGTCGTCCCCTTCTCCTCCTGCCCCCAATCCCTCCCAGAATCAGAGTCTTTTCCAATGAGTCAACTCTTCGCATGAGGTGGCCGAAGTACTGGAGTTTCAGCTTTAGCATCATTCCTTCCTAAATTAAATTGTATAGGGAGCAAAAAAATAGGTAAGCATAATAAGGAAGATTGAATGGAAATAAAAGTGGAACAATTTCAGTGATATCTTATAATATAGTGGAAACTGTATAATATTTAGATTCATTTAACTCATTATATTACTTCTATATCATAATTTATTTTTATATTTTTTAACTATATGAGCACTTAAATAAAGGTAAGTCTAAAATTATGTCAAATTTTTCTACATCAGGAATTCTCTAAAAACTGTATTTTGTATTACTTTTTAATACTAATATTTTAAATTGTTATATTTTATGAGAAAAAAAATCACATTAAAAACTAAGGATTTCTTTCTATTATAATCTCAGTGTATATTGTATATTCTTGTGCCCTGTGGCTCACTCATCCATTTTTTGGTTTTACTTTTGTTTGTTTTAGCATTCAATGGCATACTGACATAATTTAGAAAATGAACATTTTCATTTTTATTTCTCAAACATATGAATGAATTGCATTGGAAGTGTAAAAACAAAAGTGTACAAATGTCTTTGAACAAAGCAATGAATGCCCTCTAGTGTTTCTTGCTAGAATATCAGATTTAGTAATAAAAAAATTGAATATGCAAATTATATTTTCATAACTATTTAAAAAATAAACTCATAAACAATAAACTCTGAAGTCTATGTTTTAAATGCTACCAAAAAATGGAAGAGCAAGACATTTCATTAAATGTTGTCCTACCTAAATAATAGATATTATTTTAATGTATACACAAAGGTGATAGAAATCAGAGCTGTTTGTTTTTCAGATACGGGGCAGCTGACACCCCTGAAAAGTACATCCTGTCTTTCTACTACCACCTTTCTCGCAAACTCCAGACTGAAGTAGTTACAGGAGACATTCTTAAAGCATCACTATACAAGTACTTAGTCACAAAACCACACTTTTCCCTGTCCATTGGTATGCATACACAGAGCTTCTATCTCTGGAAGACAAAACACAATTTCCGTGAACATCTTCTGCCTCTGTTTGAGTCTCCCATTGGTAATAACAATGATGAAAAGAAAAATCAGTAAAGGAACACAATTTATCTGGACCTGTCAAACTCCTGTGTTCCAGTGTGCTTTGGCTTAACTTTACACAGCAGCAACCATAACAAGATTGAAAAATGCCAGTTCCTCCATTATCAAGAACCAGGGCCTGGTCAATCTTATGCAGCATTTGCTTACAGAGAAGCAAAGGCACTAAAAAGCATGTTGGTTGGTGACCAGATCACTGCATATCATTTCACTAATTATGGAAAATCATCACAAAACAAAAAAAGCATTGGAAAATATTTGAGTTGAATACATTGAGTAGTGGATTTTCTTTTTTTCTTGACCAGTACCCTTTCACGTTCTTTTAGGGCACCACACCTCTTCTGGTACGTGGGATTGGTATTGCATAGAGGGCATTTTACCTTCTCAAGACCACAGGGTGGGCATGGAATGCAGCCCTTGTCAGACTTTGAGGAATATGAATCTTGGACAGAGTGAAGAGAGGATGAAAAGCTGCTTCCAAGATCCTCAGAACCACCAGTTCCAACATATTTTATGAGAAATTAAATCAAGGTATAGTCTTTCAACTTTTCCTCAGAATCTGTGTGAGATACCGGTTATCTTATTATTTTCTCTTTTTGCTTCAGCTAACCAGAATGTGTGTGAGCTCAGTCACTCAGTCGTGTCCGACTCTTTGCGACCCCATGAACTGTAGCCCACCAGGCCCCTCTGTCCATGGGATTCTCCAGGCAAGAATGTTGGAGTGAGTTGCCCTTTCCTCCTCCAGAGGATCTTCCCAATCCCAGGGATCAAACCTGGTTCTCCTATTTTATCTTCTGTGGATTCTTCATCTCTGGAAGAATGAAGCACCTGGAAGCCCAGATGGCTGTAGCCAGGTTTTCTATTTTGTTAACCATGGAGCCACTGGTTTCTTAAAGTTGTTCCTTTGTCTAAGGGAGTTTGTGTGCTTTATCTTCCACAGAGGATATCTGTCTGAAAAGCACACCACATATCTAACAAACTATTAATTACTCAGACTCAGTCATCTTTATTATTAAGCAATTTATATATTTTATGTGAAAGAAACAAAGTAAAATAAGGCCAATTTTGTTCACGTAAATAGTTATTTTCAAACATTTTTGTTTAAGAAAGCAAAAGTCCATGTCTTAGCATGGACTATGAAATTCATAACTCCTGTAAAAGGTCAGAATACCTATTTGTTTCTTTTTTTAATATTTATTTATTTGACTGTGTTGGGTCTTAGTTGCGGCATGCAGAATCTAGTTGCCTGACCAGAGATCGAATCCAGGTCCCCGGCATTGGGAGTGCGGCGTCTTAGCCACTGAACCACCAGGGAAGCCCCACCTATTTGCTTCTTTAGCAGATAATTTCACTCAGTCAGTTCAGTTGCTCAGTCGTGTCCGAGTCTTTGCGACCCCATGAATCGCAGCACGTCAGGCCTCCCTGTCCATCACCAACTCCTGGAGTTCACTCAGACTCACATCCATCGAGTCAGTGATGCCATCCAGACATCTCATCCTCTGTCATCCCCTACTCCTCCTGCCTCCAATCCCTCCTAGATCAGAGTCTTTTCCAATGAGTCAACTCTTCGCATGAGGTGGCCAAAGTACTGGAGTTTCAGCTTTAGCATCATTCCTTCCAAAGAAATCCCAGGGCTGATCTCCTTCTGAATGGACTGGTTGGATCTCCTGGCAGTCCAAGGGACTCTCAAGAGTCTTCTCCAACACCACAGTTCAAAAGCATCAATTCTTCAGCACTCAGCCTTCTTCACAGTCCAACTCTCACATCCATACATGACCACAGGAAAAACCATAGCCTTGACTAGACGGACCTTTGTTGACAAAGTAATGTCTCTGCTTTTGAATATGCTATCTAGGTTGGTCATAACTTTCCTTTCAAGGAGTAAGCGTCTTTTAATTTCATGGCTGCAGTCACCATCTACAGTGATTTTGGAGCCCAAAAGAATAAAGTCACTAGAAAATAATTTCACTAGAAAGACAATTAAACAATGATAATATAACCTGCATGTGCTATGTGCTTTAGTTAACAGAAGTTTTTTTATGTGGATTATTTCATTTAACCTTGATGACTGTAAAAGAATCAAAGTTTTTTGTATTCACATCTTAGAGATAAGATAACTGAAGCTAAAAGAGTGTAAGCGGCTTTACCAAGGTCCTGAGGGTTATCACGTTGGGAAGCCAACCCAAACACAGGTAGTCTGTCCTCCAGGTTATGGTTCTTCCCACTATACCACACTACAAAGTAGCATGAAGTTTTATTGTCCTAGAGTTGCATTACCTCTTAGTGTAAGTATCAGGGAAATGGAAGTAAACCAAGAACAGAGCAGTGGCACAAGGTCCCTGGTCAATTTCCAGGACTTGTAAGTTACTGGAGCTCAGTGGTCTTCTGTCAGGAACTGCGAAATGTCTTTTACTCCACGGAATTGATTATTCTCTAGACTATTTCAATAATGTATGTCCCTTTTGATTGGTACAAACAACAAAAGGGTTCTAACTTAGGAGTCCAACCTCTGGTCATGGAGCATCAAAGAGTCAAGTGGCCCCACAGGACACATGCCCTTTTCCACATATGCACTAATCAGCCAAGCTAGGAGAGACCTAGACCTGAGTGTACGATGTCAAAATCTAATTTAAGACGTAGGTAACCCAGGTACTAGAAAATAAGACAGATATCTCCACTTTCACATTTTCCATGAAACTTCTGGCATGGATACTGCTGTTAGTCTGGGATCTCCAAAGAGCAAGATCTCTACCAAAACTGGATTAAGAATTCTATTAAAGGAAAATGCCTGTGTAAAAAGAAATAGGGAGGGTGCCGGGAAAGGCTGGGAGCGTCGTCAGACTGCATACAAATCTAATCTGTGAGAATAAGAGACTGAGAGACGGAATGAATGGATGCACCCGAGACTGCTGTGCAGTCTAAAGAAGGTTTGGCAAAAAGAGTGGGGGAAGGCCTAGAGCCAAACTGGGCCAACGAAGGAGTCCCACCTGTCTTCCAGGACAAGGTCAGCCTCAGTACATCACTGCACTCAGTCCCTGGTGGGAGCCGCCAACAGGAGGTGCAGCCTGGGCCAAACCAAGGGGTGGATGGGTCTCAAAGCACCGCAGCAGTGGCCTCCCTCTCTAAGGAGCATTGTTACTGCCCTACCACAAGGTATGAAGGGAAGGTGTAGGAGAAAAACTTTTCAAAATTCTTGAAAATGTCAGAGTCCTGTTTTTATCAGAAATTCATTGGTTGTTTCTAAAAAGAACCAAGTTCACATAATTTGAGCACAATATCAATAGTATTACCATAAATAGAATACTGAGAAAAACATTCTGAAATACACCCTTTAGAAAATGAACAATTCTAAATCATCAACTAAAAATAATTCAGTAGTTTAGCTCAACACCAGATGGAGCTCTTTTGCTTTTTAAAACAGTGAAAGAGGCTGGTATTTTCTTAATTTAATATGGGTTTAGACTGATTATTTCATAGCTCTTCAGCCATCTTTTGAAATCATTTGAGTGCATTGGCACCGTATTTGTCACATTGTAAACCTAATGTTTTTCCAAATACCATAAACTAGATCAAACCGCAATGTTAATAAAATAAAACCAAGACTAAACACATTGCTAAATCTTTAAAATAAAGTTGTAAATGTCTGCATTCTTCTAAAGGAAAGTGTTAAGAGCCTAATGTAAATCTATCCTTAAAAAAACTGATAATTACAGAAAATCCTCTCCTAAATCTCTAATTTGCTGTATAGTCATTCTTTTTTTTATACAAAATACCTTTTCTATAGGAAAAATATTTTTTAAAAAACAAGCCTTAAGTTATAAAGTATAATATTTTTAACAACTTTGCTGTGCCAGTTTTCAAAAGAAGCTAAAGGATTAAATTAGCAATGTTTATGATGTAGACATGCTTTTTTGTAAGTAAATCCTAACTGTGGGAGGTATTATATTTATGTTCTGTGCCTCTGCTTCAGAGTTCTTTAATTGTCATTGCAAGGAGACAGATATAGATACAAAAATATGAGCTTTTATAATCAAAAAACATTTTTCAAAATGATAGGACTGACATAACCTTAAAGGAAGATATTTAATGGAATTGTTTGTATACCTATTCTTTCATTCATTCAAGAAATACTTGCAGAGCTTGCTTTTGCTGAAGCTGCTTTTGTTGTTCATCACCCTGGAGCTTGAGAGTTCAGAAAGCATACAATGAAGCAATCAGTTATACTAAAGGCTATTGTCAAAGAAGGCAATGGCAACCCACTCCAGAACTCTTGCCTGGAAAATCCCTTGGACGGAGGAGCCTGGTAGGCTGAAGTCCATGGGGTCGCTAAGAGTTGGACAGGACTGAACGGCTTCACTTTCACTTTTCACTTTCATGCATTGGAGAAGGAAATGGCAACCCACTCCAGTGTTCCTGCCTGGAGAATCCCAGGGACGGGGAAGCCTGGTGGGCTGCCGTCTATGGGGTCGCACAGAGTCGGACACGACTGAAGCCACTTAGCAGCAGCAGCAGCAAAGGCTATTGTAATTAAGGAAATAGAGGATACTGTGGGAGCACAGCAAGGAAACCTAATGGCTGTTCTAGTCTAAGAGAAGAAGAACTTCCTAAGAAGTGAAATTTAAGCAGAGACTCCAAAATAGGAGAGAAAGAGGCAAAAAACAAGAAGCAGAGTGTTTTAGGTGAAGAAACACCTTTTATAAAGGCCTGGGGGTGAAATAGAGTAGGTCAAATTCTATAAAGTAAAAACATTTTAACATAGCTAAAATACACGGTTCTAGAGGAAGGGAGAAAAATAAAAGATTAGGAGAGATTTGTTACCACCAGGAAGTGGAGGATCTTTTGACTGAATTAAGAAAAGTGAATTTTATCCAAGAACATCGGTAGTATTTAGAAATCAAGGTTCTGAATTAAAAATTGAAAGGCTGTGATAACCAGCCTAGGAAATGTTCAGTGTCTATGGATAAATCATCAATATCCCTACTAAAATAAACTGCTTAGACATGATAACTTCAGCTTTTCTTGTCCATTAGAACAGTAACATTGAATGAAACACAGATTCCATTTATATAATTACTATTGACTTAAATGACTTTAAAAAGTTACACTGCCTTTCAGATCTTCTCTTTTTGGTGTAATTACATTTATACCCAAAGCACCCTAATTAAATTCACTGTTAAAGTGAAATTTCAGTGTTACGCTTTCAGAAAAAGACAGTCACTAATTTACTCAAAACACTGATGGGCAGGAAATTTCAAATGGAACAAACCTGAATTGAGTTCTAAGGTAAGATGATTCAAAATACTTTGCTAAGTAGATCCATCTATGCCAAGAGATACATGCTCTGCATGTTGTGGGGCACGTTGGCTATTTTCATGTATTTCAAAGCACTGTGATATTGTTTTCAGTTGCTATGGCTTTCTTGTCAGGTGCAAAATGATTGTGAGCCTCCTAACAGTTAAAAACTGATGCACTTCATGCAGAAGGAAGAGCAAAACTTCCAAAGAGTGAATCTCTCACACCCTCCTCCACCACTCACTATCAAATCATCTCCTTCTCTTTTGGAAAATATGAGAACTCTTCATTGTTTCACATTTTCTGTAAAATCTGAATTTACTTACTTTCAAATTTTGTTTATTACATCATTCGCATCATTCAATTGTTATATTTTTTTCTATCTGTGAAAAGTGTTTGGTTATTTGAGTTGAGATGAAATATATTATCATTTTCCCATTAAAATTCACAGAAACATTTTTTTAATAATTGTGGTTTTACTGTGATGGTGTGGTTGTCAGGAATGAAATAATGTCACCAATCAAAGAATAGGTGTTCATTAAAGGACAGAGTTGAAACCAAACATTTGAGACATGGCAGTAAATGTAAATAGGCTTCCACAAAGTAAGAAATTATAAAAGAGAAATAACCATTAAAACAGGATATTTTTAAGTCATGTGAGATTACTATGTAAGAAAATGAACTAGATAATTTCCCAGGAAAATGCAATGTACTAAATTGATTCCGTTACAGATAGAATGTTTAAAAAAGTGTATAGAAAAAAAACAGTAAAAGTTATTACAGGACTATTTCATGCGACAGCACCAAGTACCGATGATTTCTAGCAGGCAAATTCTACCCAAAACACCAAAGACCAGGTAATTCCTAGGGCTTCCTTGGCGGCTCAGATGGTAAAGGATCCGCCTGCAGTGCAGGAGACCTGGGTTCAATCACTGGATTGGGAAGATGCCCTGGAGGAGGGCATGGCAACTCATTCCAGTATTCTTGCCTGGAGAATCCCCATGGACTGAGGAGCCTGGTGGGCTATTGTCCATGGGGACGCAAAGAGTCAGACACAACTGAGTGACTAAGCACCCACAATGCATAAGAAAAGAGGCAAATCCCCCAGATTCTTTCTACAAAGTAAGTATATCCACATACGATATTCACATATGATAAAAACAGGACAAAATATTGCAGGCCAATCTTACTTATGAATTTTAATGCAAAATTGTAAATAAAATATGAGCAACACAGAACCCAAAACCATAATAAGAAAATAGTACACTGTGATCAAATTAGATTTATTCTAGTAATACATGACTGACTAGTGGAGGTGATGGAATTCCAGTTGAGCTATGTCATATCCTAAAAGATGGTGCTGTTAAAGTGCTGCACTCAATATGCCAACAAATTTGGAAAACTCAGCAGTGACCACAGGACTGGAAAAGACCAGTTTTCATTCCAATCCCAAAGAAGGGCAGTGCCAAAGTATGTTCAACTACCAGACAATTGCACTCATTTCACATGCTAGTAAGGCTATGTTCAAAATCCTTCAAGTTAAGCTTTAGCAGTACTGAACCAAGAACTTCCAGATGTACAAGCTGGGTTTAGAAAAGGCAGAGGAACCAGAGATCAAATTGCCAGCATTTGTTGGATCATAGAGAAGACAAGGGAATTCCAGAAAAAAACATCTACTTCTGCTTCATTGACTGTACTAACACCTTTGACTGTGTGGATCACAACAAACTGTGGAAAATTCTTAAAGAGATGAGAATACTGGGCCATCTTACCTATCTCCTATCTTCTGAGAAACCTGTATGCGGTCAAGAAGCAACCGTTAGAACCTTACATGGAACAACTGATTGGTTCACAACTGGGAAAGAAGTACATCAAGGCTGCGTGTTGTCACCCTTTTTATTTAACTTCTATGCAGAGTACACCATGCGAAATGCCAGGCTGGATGAATCACAAGCTGGAATCAAGATTGCCGGGACAAATATCAACAACCTCAGATATACTTTAATGGCAGAAAGTGAACAGGAACTAAAGAACCTCTTGATAAGGGTGAAAAAGGAGAATGAAAAACCTGGCTTAAAACTCAATATTAAAAAAACTAGGCTCATAGCATCTGATCCATCACTTCATGGCAAATAGTTGGGGGAAAAGTGGAAGCAGTGATAGATTTTATTTTCTTGGGCTCCAAAATCACTGTAGCTGTGAAATTAAAGGACTCTTGCTCCTTGAAAGGAAAGCTACAACAAACCTAGACAGCATATTAAAAAGCAAAGACATCATTTTGCCAACAAAGTTTCATATAGTTAAAGCTATGATTTTTTCCAGTCATCCATGTATGGATGGAGGTTTGGACCATAAAGAAGGTTGAGAGCCAAAGAACTGACGCCTTCAATTGTGGTGCTGGAGAAGACTCTTGAGAGTCTCTTGGACTGCAAGGAGATCACACCAATCAATCCTAGAGGAAATCAACCCTGAATATTCATTGGAAGGACTGATGCTGAAACTGAAGCTCCAATACTTTGGCCACCTGATGCAAAGAGCCAACTCATTGGAAAAGACCCTGTTGCTGGGAAAGTTTGAAGGCAGGAGGAGAAGGGTACAACAGAGAATGAGATGGTTGGATGGGATCACCGACTCAATGGACATGAATTTGAGCAAGCTCTGGTAATGGTGAAGGACAGGGAAGCCTGGCGTGCTGCAGTCTAGGGGGTTGCAAAGAGTCAGATATGATGTAGCAACTGAACAAGAAAATTCGATCCACACCTCTCACCATATATGAGAATAAAGTCCAAATGGTTACAGACCAATCAAGTATGAAAGAAAAAAAGAAAGAAACCCTACAATAGTAGAAAAATCAGATAAATTCCCTTATAATCAGAACATGGGGAAAACTTTCTAAAAATGATTAGGAATGCAGATGCAACTAATGATAATGTTAAGTAAATTTGACTGCCTAAAGAGAAAAATCTTTTGCATTAACAAAAAGACTAAATACCATAAGCAAAATCAAAGGATAAATGACAAGCCAGAAGAAAATGTTTGAATAGATGTCATATATAAAGGGCTGATTTAACATGTTAAAAAAAAAAATCCGAAAAGCTAAAGAAAAAAAACTGTCCCCATCCATGAAGACCATGACCACAATGAAGTAGCAGAGACTAGAATATGCTCCCATCTTAACTGAAAAAACAGACAAAACACTTGAAAGAATGGTTTTTAGACACTGAATCACAGGCAGCACAGCACGAGAGAAGCAAAACAAATGAAGCGATGCCTTTGATGGCCCCAGCTTACTGCCTGGAGAGAGTTTCCAGGCCACAGAAGAGGGAGGAGGAACTCAGAGCTAGGCTGTCACCACTGAGTTGAGGAGACAGTTAGAATCTGGAGGAGGTTAGGGTGGGGCAGAGCACCACAGAGGAATAAGTTGCTAGGGCAGGAGATGGCTGTGCAGCTAGAGAACTAAAGAGGACTCCTCTTGAGTCTTCAGCTAAGCTCTGGTAAGAACATGCATGTGAAGCAACCTCCTGAGGCCAGAGAAAGAACCACTGGAAAGGAGCAGATGGAACAATCCTCAGAGTTTACACAGCACTGGGAATAGTTTATTTCCCCCAAGCCTGAGTGGAGAAGCCTGAAATGTGGAATCTGGTAGAATATGAATCTGTCATGACAGAAAGGAGGTCAGAGCTTGCTTAAGGATGGGAGTGAGGAGGAAAAGGAGATGGATTACAAAGGATGCAAGGGAATCAGTATGTTCATTACATATGTTAAAGCTCAAAAATTATATATTCTAAATAGGTACTGTTTATCCTATTTTGATTATTCCTCAGTATAAAACTATAAGGGAAAAAAAACTTTTTGAAAAATTAAGAAGAAGAGAAAAGAGACCAAAACCCCAATAGAAAAATTGGAATATAGGAGTATACAATTTTTTAAAAAAAGAAAAATACTCTTAAACATATGAAAAGATGAATAATTTCATTTTTAAGAGAAATGCATTTCAGTGCTCTGTGGTAACCTAAATGGGATGGAAATCCAAAAAAGAAGGGATATATGTATACATATGGATGGTTCACTTTTCTGTACAGTAGAAACTAACACAATGTTTAAAGGAACTATACTCCAATAAAAAGTAATTACCAAAACAAACACTGAAACAAAAGAGAGAAATGCAAAATGCTGATGCCATTTTTTTACTTCTTATATTGGCAGAAATTTAGGAGGTTTGCACTACACACTTGAACTGATGAAGAAGCAGGCATTCTCAAACTTTTCAGTGGTTGACAGGGAAAAATGATACAATCCACTCAGTGAAAACGCAACATCTACCAAAACTGTGCAAGCATTTATTCTTTGTTCCAGCATTCTCACTTCTAGGGATTTACCCTAAAGATACACCTGCAAAGGTTTATTAAATGTGGCCTTACTGGTAATAGCAAAAATAAGGAACCATCTAGATGGCCATCCTTAGGAGCCTCATTGAATATGTCATTGAACATTGACATATTGATTATTATGTAACTCCAAAGTTGAATTCTAATAAAAATAAATGAAGTATGTTTTGAATTGATGACATAATTATAGAAAAAGAACTAAAGTATCTTTAAAGTACAGTAATCTGACCTTATCCTTAGGTGACACACTTTTAAGGACAAAAAGAACTGCAAACAAATATTGAACTTCACTTCAAATATTTGGCTTTGGTAGTGGACTTGGCATAATAATTCTAATTAAAATTTATACGAATTATAGGAAAGAGCAAAGGAATAAGTATTTGGGGAAATGAGGTTCTCTCTATGGGAGAAAGGAGATGTATATATGGAAAGGAAGAAACTTGGGGCCTGATTTTGGAATAGGAGGTATTAGTATTTCAAAGGGGCTTCCCTGGTAGCTCAGCTGGTAATGCAGGAGACACTGGTTTGATTCCTGGGTCAGGAAGATCCCCTGGAGAAGGAATTGGCTACCTGCTCCAGTATTCATGGGCTTCCCTGGTGGCTCAGGCAGTAAAGAATCTGCCTACAATGAGGGAGACCTGGGCTTGATCCCTGGATTGGGAAGATCCCCTGGAAGAGGGCATGGCAACCCACTCCAGTATTCTTGCCTGGAGAATCCCCTTGGACAGAGGAGCCTGGCAGGCTACAGTCCATGGGGGTGCAAAGAGTCAGACACAACTGAGTGACTAAGCACAGCACATACAGTATATCAAAACAAATTTTTTAAAAATATATATTTTCTAGTTATCTCCATTGGAAGGACATAGAAGCTAAGTGAACACACCTGTTTCTCAATGTTAAAAACTGTTCAGGGTCTCAGGTTTTATCCTGCTTGCAACCCAACAAACCGATCTGCCAGAGCTTCATGAATGCTAGCAGAATACAAGGAAGTTCTGGGTCAGCCAAGGACTCCATTATTCATAGAAACGGCAGTGGCCTCCCTGGTGACTCAGATAGTAGAGAATCTGCCTTCGATGTGGGAGGCCTGAGTTCGATCCCTGGATTGGGAAGATCCCCTAGAGGAGGGCATGGCAACCCACACCAGTTTTCTTGCCTGGAGAATCCCCATGGACAGAGGAGCCTGGTGGGTCGCAGTCCATGGTGTCGCAAAGAGTCGGACACATCTGAGCCACTAAGCACAGAGTCACCATTTGTGCCAGCTCCCCAGCCCCAATATCCAAGGGCAATGTGAAAGGAACCAGGTGGTATCGGGACATGCAGGGGGTTCTATTACAGATGGACACTGAACTTAGGTAATCCGAATCTTATAGAATGCGAAGGCTGTCTGGCATTTGCCCCAGAGAAAGACATTATCTTTACTATACTGGACAGGAAACAAACCTGTCCTTGGCTCTGGAGAAGGCATATCTTCTACGACTATTCACTAACTACACAAACATCTTTGTAAAGACCATCCAGAGCAAAGGGCAGTTACTGCATCATTCACAAGATGTACAGAAGCATAAGAGAACCAGCATCTAGATCTAAGTGTCTAAATATTATTCCACACTTAAAAAAAAGGAAGATTCCTTTGACAAATGGCTGATTATAAGTTTGGAGCAAGGAAGGTACAGGTGGGTCTGGCATATCCTATTATGTCAGAAAACAGGGAATCCTTAAAAACTGATGAAGATATTCTAAGGAACACAGGAGCTAGAACAATTTGAGCATCAAAGAGAATAGTTGTAGAGAGGATTATAACATATTACATATAAAAAGAACCTGCAAGACCATAGTAATCCTTAAAAGGGTGGTTGTGCCAGTTAGTAAGTGAAGGAGCAATGAAAGAATGAGAAAATAAATATGGATCATCAATGAATGCTGAAACATCTGGTTAAAAAGTCATTGGGGAATACAACATTGACAACACTCCAAAGATTGTTCATTGATTATAAATAGGAATAATATTTACTTTTATAGAGGAGAGATCTGACAAGCTTCACCTTAACCAAATGTTTAAACTTTACATCACCAAAGTTGAGGCAAATTGACATTATATGCCTCCCAATGCCATGCACTGAAAGCAATATCACCTATGTAGTATTCATATCAAAATGTTTGATCTGATACCAATTATGAGGAGACTATGAGATAAACACAAATTGTGGACCATTCTACAAAATAACTGACTTGGACTCTTCATAAAAGTCAAGTCAAGGCCCCCACAAGAAAGACTGATAGTGTGTTCAAGATAAAATATTAAAGAGACATGACAACTGAATGCAACAAATAATTGTTGATTGGCTTCTGTTTTTTTAAGCTACTGAAATATTATTGAACAGCTGGAAATTTGGAATATGGCCCATTTATTAGATAATACTCATTGGTGTATCAGTAATATTGTGATAATAATATTGCAGTTATGAAAGAAAATGCCCTAAAGTATTAGAAATAAAACATCTGTCTGCAATTTATTTTCAAATGATTTGGAAAAACAGAGTATGAATGTCAGTTCAGTTCAGTCGCTCAGTCGTGTCCAACTCTTTGCGACCCCACGAATTGCAGCATGCCAGGCCTCCCTGTCCATCACCATCTCCTGGAGTTCACTCAAACTCATGTCCATCGAATCAGTGATGCCATCCAGCCATCTCATCCCTTCTCCTCCTGCCCCCAATCCCTCCCAGCATCAGAGTCTTTTCCAATGAGTCAATTCTTCCCATGAGGTGGCCAAAGTACTGGAGTTTCAGCTTTAGCATCATTCCTTCCAAAGAACACCCAGGGCTGATCTCCTTCAGAATAGACTGGTTGGATCTTGCAGTCCAAGGGACTCTCAAAAGAGTCTTCTCCAACACCACAGTTCAAAAGCATCAATTCTTCAGCGCTCAGCTTTCTTCACAGTCCAACTCTCACATCCATACATGACCACTGGAAAAACCATAGCCTTGACTAGACGGACCTTTGTTGGCAAAGTAATGTCTCTGCTTTTCAATATGCTATGTGGAAAAATGCAAATTGATTCAATCTAAGCAAAAAGCATATGAGTATTCATTGCATTGATCTTCCAGCTTTTCTATAGATTTGAAAGTGAAAAACTACAGTTGTGTCCAACTCTTTGTGACCCCATGGACTATAGTCCGCCAGGCTCCTCTGTCCATGGAATTCTCCAGGCAAGAATACTGGAGTGGGTAGCCTATCCCTTCTCCAGGGGATCTTCCCAACCCAGGAATCGAACTGGTGTCTCCCACATTACAGGTGGACTCTTTACCACCTAAGCTAGAAAACAAGACAATAAATCACATTTCCTGGTCTTTCTTTCCAGACTGTGATTCTAATCCCTTATGGACTTTCAACTTACCCATCTTTAGGATCATTTAAAGTTCTTCTTTGGAAGCATTTTCTGATTTCCTTATGATTTAAACATAGGATATCATCAAAAACTGTATGTGGAATGCTGCTGTACAAATGCCATGTCTTTGACCTAAGGTTGATAATAGCCTTAATCTTGTATCCAAGATCATCACTTTGCTTAAAATCTTGAATTTCTACACTATACACATTGAGATTATATCTTAACTGACTCTCAGGTCCCTCTCCTGGCTCTGTGTGTAACTGATACACAGGGATACATCTAAATGTGGATTAATTTCTCATGTCTTTTCCATTATTGAAATTAAATATGCCTTATTTTTATCCACGCATATAGTTATTAAGATCTTATAGTTTATCCCATAATAACTAGAATTCCCAAAATAGCTTAGTGACAAGTGATATTTTCAAGTATAAAGATGTCACTGTCCATATCTGCTTTCCTTATTTATAAATTGTTAAACCTGTCCAGCCCTACCTTCTTCAGTTTTGGAGGCCCCTACTATTCACAGTCCTCTTCCCAGAGAGTTTTTGTTTTATGTTTTTAATACTATTCTTTACATCTTTTAAGTAGCCTACCCCCCTCATCACTTTATCCCTTCATATCACTGGAAAAATATCATGTAGACTTTTTGAATGATAAAACAGATTATGTATCATGTCTGTATGTCCTCATTCATATATGTCCCCCCAAATAAATATGAGCCAGGTGTAATAATCTTAAATAAATCATTCTGTCTTTCCCTTACAGAAAACATCTGTTTAAGTGTTCTAAATTCCATTTAGCCCACTGAGGTCAGTACACTGATATTCTATGCAGCCATTGCCTTATTTCCTTTCAGGTTTCATCTCACTTCCTTAACTCTCATTTATGTGGACACATCATCTCTGTTTTAACCACTGCATTATGTCATTATTTATATTTGGGTCATGACAAACTAAAAGGTACTGAAAAAGGCAGAGAGGTTTTGTAGCACTTCTGTCTACTTGATGGACATGAGTCTGAGTAAACTCCAGGAGTTGGTGATGGACAGGGAGGCCTGGCATGCTGCGATTCATGGGGTCGCAAAGAGTCGGACACAACTGAGCGACTGAACTGAACTGAACTGTCTACTCCCAAATCCCACACAAGTGTGTGGCTCACCTCACTTTTATCTGTGTGATGCCCTCAAAGGTTCAATGACAGTTGATACAATCCATTATTAAACTATACCACTGTCAGCAGTTGACACAATCACACAGAATCCAAGAGAGTGTTCAAAACACATTCCTGTATTCTATGACTGAGTTGTATCTTCCAACTCAAAAATTTAGGGGTGTCACCAGAGGTCTCAATGCCACTCAGTTGACTGCAGCTCTTCTGAAGAAGTGGTTACATGGCAGGGAGAGGAGTTGGTGGAACAGCCCTTCCCTATTTTGTTCTAAGGATTTACATTCAGAAAGGATTCAGATCTGGGCAAATAAAACTTGATCCACCTACCTGTCTGTCATCCTATCTATCCATCACTTCACACATTTAATAAATATCAGGATGAAAAAGCCGGAATGTCGGTTCAGTGACCTGGGAAATGGCAAAGGTGTATCAGTAGAGAATCAGATTAACAGGGTGTAAGTACTCCTGTTAAATGCCAGTGGAACAGAAGTGGGAAGAGACTGAGACAGGGCAGAGCCTGGAGGGCCAGAGTTAAGAGCCAATTCCTGAGAAAGTGACCAGGACCCCTGGTCTTATGGGAGGCTTAAAACCAAACAAGATCCCCACCCCCCACCCCCACACTGGTTAGGAAGATGGAACAGGAACCAAGTGATAGAGGGTTTTAGAAGCATTCTTAATGATAACACAGGAATTGCTTTACAATGCTGTATTAGTTTCTACTGTACAACAACGTGAATCAGCTATATGTATATATAGTGAAAGATGCTCAGTCGTGTCCAACTCTTTGCGACCCCATGGACTATACGGTCCATGGAATTCTCTAGGCCTTTCCCTTCTTGAGGGGATCTTCCCAACCCAGGGATCAAACTGAGAACTCCCGCATTGCAGATGGAATCTTCACCATCTGAGCCACAAGGGAAACCCTATGTATATATAATTTGTTGTTAAATGAATGATGTGCATGACAAAAAGTCAGAAGTGTTAAATTGTTATAACCTTGTCATCGAGCTCCCGCAGTGTCTGGAAGAGTGTAAAAACAGGTACAGATCATTGGCAGAAAGAACACAATCTTACCTGAATTCAATCATAAACATATTTAAGGTTCAGATAGTACAAAACACTTATTACCTATGTTACATGGGCCAGTGTGTACTCAGAAGTCCTATTTCTCTTCCTCAGTCCTCTCACTTATTCCAAATTTCTCCTGCTGAGGAACGCATCATTCTGGTGTCTTCTGTGGTCAAGGATTTTGAAGTCTGTTTTTGGCTCTATTTTCTGATGCAATAGTGGTCCCTCAAATTTTTCATAAAGAAGCACCTTACTCAGCAAACAAAACTCTTCAGATTATTAATAATAACTTCAATCTATCTTTAGACTAAAAGATCCTCCTAAATGATGAGAAACTGAAAGAAGACTGAAGAAAGCTTATCTCTCTAGGTAGAGAGTAAAGAGTAGATCAAGATGCTTCTGTAATTTTTAAAACTCTAGACATCCTATATATGTATTGTTCTGGGATGTAGAAAGACAAAATCATGTCTGATATGTCAAAGGCAGTCAATTACTAAGACTCCACTCCATGCTTTCACCCACGTTGTTATCTTTTTCCTTAGGCAGAGTATCCACACAGTCACCACCTCAGAACTGCCAGGGGAGAGCAGGGCTGGCATGAACAACTGAAGCAACCAGGCATGTTAGAGAAGGAAGGAGTTTGGAAATTCTCCAGACACTCACAATCCACTTTACTTTTCTGTTCAGTGTTGAATTCCACTGTGCAGCATCCTTGCCAGGTCCTGAAAGCTCTGTTGATAAACTCCCTCAATGTTCAAGAGCCTCATCACTATGGTGAGTCTTTTTTATATTGCGCTAAATGCTATGGTGCACTGCTCCAATTCCTCTCCTCTCTGCACCCTCTCTGCCCCTTTTAGGATGGAGGCACCCCTTCCTGATCCCACTGGGAATGTCAACAGGTGAGCCTTTCAGTTGCATCTCGCTTGAGGAACTGTCCTCAGCTGAAGAGAGTCACTGTGTCCAACATGACACCTCTTTTCTAGGTTGAACTGATACCAGGATACAAAGGTTTTTTCCCTTTTGCCTCAACTCAGGACACTGTCTCACATCAAGCCCATGGAATAAGCTGAGGCTTTTGTTGAGGTGGTATAACAGTTCAGCTTTTCACTCTGCCCAGTCCTGCTCCCTTCACTCTCCCTATGGTTGTTGATTCTAAGAACACTTCCCTATAAATCTCCTACATGGAGACCTCCATCTCATCTCAGAGGCAGTTTCTCAAGGAACCCAACTTGTGGTATAAAGTATAAATCTACTTCGGTATTAGAAAAGTCTGCTTGTCCTCATTCTGACCTCAGAAGCTGTACTGGATAAAACAATCTCTGCCCTGCATGATGGTCTTTTGGACCTTTGAAGTTATTAGGTGCCTGAGGGAGTTTGTGAGATGGAAGAGGCACCAGTGAATGCCATAGAGCGTGGTGTCTTGGAAACCATGCCTGCCTCAGAGCTGCCAAGCACAGCTTAGAGATATTCCCACCCACGGGACTAGTTGTTCCATAAACAATTTCCCATAACCAATCTTAAAAACACTCTGTATTAGTTTTCTATTATGCAAATAGTTCCTGCATAAAAAATACCACAAACTTAGTGGCCTTAAACAACACCCACTTATTAGCTCACCATACCCACAGGTCACAAGTCCAGGAGGGCTCCACTAGATTCTCTACTTAGGGTCTCACAAAGGCAAAATCAGTTTCAGCGGGGCTAAGATTGTATCTGCAGAATCAAAACCACTATGAGGTACCATTTCACGCCAGTCAGAATGGCTGCGATCCAAAAGTCTACAAGTAATAAATGCTGGAGAGGGTGTGGAGAAAAGGGAACCCTCTTACACTGTTGGTGGGAATGCAAACTAGTACAGCCACTATGGAGAACAGTGTGGAGATTCCTTAAAAAACTGGAAATAGACATGCCTTATGATCCAGCAATCCCACTGCTGGGCATACACACTGAAAAAACCAGAAGGGAAAGAGACACGAGTACCCCAATGTTCATCGCAGCACTGTTTATAATAGCCAGGACATGGAAGCAACCTAGATGTCCATCAGCAGATGAATGGATAAGAAAGCTGTGGTACATATACACAATGGAGTATTACTCAGCCATTAAAAAGAATACATTTGAATCAGTTCTAATGAGGTGGATGAAACTGGAGCCTATTATACAGAGTGAAGTAAGCCAGAAAGAAAAACACCAATACAGTATACTAACGCATATATATGGAATTTAGAAAGATGGTAACAATAACCCTGTGTACGAGACAGCAAAAGAGACACTGATGTATAGAACAGTCTTATGGACTCTGTGGGAGAGGGAGAGGGTGGGAAGATTTGGGAGAATGGCATTGAAACATGTAAAATATCATGTATGAAATGAGTTGCCAGTCCAGGTTCGATGCACGATACTGGATGCTTGGGGCTGGTGCACTGGGACGACCCAGAGGGATGGAATGGGGAGGGAGGAGGGAGGAGGGTTCAGGATGGGGAACACATGTAAACCTGTGGCGGATTCATTTTGATATTTGGCAGATCTAATACAGTTATGTAAAGTTTAAAAATAAAATAAAAAAAAAAAAAAAAAAAAAAAAAAGATTGTATCTGCAGGATCTGAGGAAAAACCCTCTCCCAATTTGGTTCAGGTTGTTGGCAGGATTTAGTTTTCTGTAGTTGTAGAAATCTCCATTTCTTTGCAGGCAGGCAGGCATGGACCACTTTCTGCTTTTAGAGGCCTTTCTCATATAGCCCTCTCCATCTCCAAATTGGTGAAGTCCTGTATTTTCTTCTCATGCCAATCTCTCTAACTCCCTCTTCTGCTATCAGCCAGAGAAGGCTTTTTGCTTCAAAGGGCAAACAAATAGCTCTAGATATAGCTCACTTTAAGAAAATATTACACATGTAAAATCCAGACTTATAATGAAAACACAACTGAATAGTGATCTATAACATCATAGGCTTTTCACAAAATTTAAAATTGGAAGGAAAAGTTATCTAACCCTTTCAAACAAAAGATTAATTAGTAAAAACTTAAAGTGAAATAGTAATTACCCAAAATAGTTACAAAATAACTTTGGTATATAAAAGATTTATAATGACATTTCTTTAAAAAGTAGGTTACCATGTATCCTTAAATGATACAGTGTTTCAAAATGACATGTATATCTGAGAATGGAAGTCTAAAAAACATAATAATAGAAAATTTTCACTTGCAGAATGCCAATTTCAAATTATCCTTTTTATATATTTATAGTTGAATACATCGATTCTAAAAGTAATATATATTTGCTATTTTACATTCTGAAAAAAGTACAGAAAGCATAAAGGAGAAGATAATAGTCACTCAATTCTAATTCCAGATGTAACCATTTTTAAGATTTGGTGAATATGCATTCAATTTCCTAACTGAATGTCATTAACCATTCTATTTAAATTTCATTTTAATACATACACATTAGTTCACTGTATGAATAGACTTTAACCTATTTAAGTTACACTAATTTTGGATATTTATACTTTTAATATATTTGCTGTGGTAACATAGTATGATGAACATTATGATCTTCATTTTTTATCATTTCCTTGGGATTAATTTCTGAATTAAAAGATATGAACATTTTCAGATTCTTGAAACTCTTGGACTCAAGGCCACTAGGCAGAGTGTAGGGCAGAACTAAGGTACCTTACTCAAAACAGAAGGATTAAGTAAAAGTCAACATATGTTAAGAGATGAGATCTTCATTATTCACCTCTTCATTCACTTGGCTGCCAAAACACTGGCAGCTGGGATTCAAGACACTGACCCAACAGAAAAATCCTGCAGATAATGACATTTGGAAATCCTACAATGAAAAGCTAAGCCCCATTTAATAATTCTACATCTTAAAATTAATCTATTACTCTTTATATCTGTAATCTGCAATCAGTAGTATCTTTCAACTCAAACTACATTTTTCAGCGTGTTCTCCATTTATCCACAATTATAATATTGTGCAGAATACTTTTCACTGCCCTAAAAATCTTCTGTGCTCTGCCTATTTATTCCCTCCTCAGGCAGTCACCAATCTTTTTACAGTCTCCATAATTTTGCCTTTTCCAGAATGCCATATGTTGGAATCATAATGTATTTTGCCTTTTCAGACTAGCTTCTCTCACTTAGGCTTCCTCTATGTCTTTTCATGGCTTGACAGCTCATTTATTTTTCACACTAGATATTATTCCATTGTCTGGATGTACCCTGTTTGTTTTTCCTTTCACCTACTGAAGAACATCTTGGTTGCTTCCCAGTGTTGGCAATTATGAATAAGGTTTCTATAAACATCCTTGTTCCAAGTTTTTGTGTGAACAAGTTTTCAACTCATTTGGTAAATACCAAGGAATGTGACTGCTGGGTTGTGTGGTAAAAGTAGGTTTAATTCTGTATGAAACTGCTGAAGTATTTTTCCAAAGTGGCTGTACCATTTTGTATTCCCATAAGCAGTGAACACACACTCATGTTGCTCCACATCCTCACCGGCATAGTGTTGCCAGTGTTTGGATTTTAGACATTCCAACAGATGTGTAGCCCTATCTCATTGTGTTAATTTGCAGTTCCCTAATTAGGACTTCCCTGGTGGCTCAGATGGTAAAGAGTCTGCCTGCAATGTGGGAAACCAGGGTTCCATCCCTGGGTTGGGAAGATCCCCTGGGGAATGAAATGGCAACCCACTCCAGCATTCTTGCCTGGAGAATTCCACGGACAGAACAGCCTGGTGAGCTACAGTCCATGGGGTCACAAAGAGTTGGAGGTGACAGAGCTCCTAATATACACAATGGCATATAATGTGGAACATCTTTTCATACCTTGCTTGACAACTAAATTTCTTCTTTGGTGAGGTGTCTGTTCAGGTCTTTTGCCCATCTTTAAAAATCAGTTTGTTTCTTTTCTTATGTTGAGTTTTAAGAGTTCTTTGTATATTTTGAACAACAATCTTTTTTCAGATGTCTTTTGCAAACATTTTCTCCCAGTGTTGGCCTTTTTTTCCTCATTATCTTGACAGCATCTTTGCAGAGGAGTTTTTAATTTTAATGAAGTCCACTTTATCAATTATTTCTCTCATAGATTGCTTTTTGGTGTTATATTTTAAAAGTCATTACATGCCCAAGGTCATTTAGATTTTCTCCTAGACACTATATTCTAATGTCAAGTGTATTTTTAAAGCAAATGGACTCCAAAAAGAGAATAAAGGGTCTATACTAGGCAGGGCAGCCACTATTTTTTATTTATCGTTGTATCTCCAAAGACTAAAATTCAGTTTGGCACATGTCAAGTAATAACGTATACGATGACCTGGATGAATGAATGTAACTGGTCTTTTTAGTCAGAATGTAAACTCCCACCAATAACGGTTACCCAACTCGCTTCCCTTACTCATTTTCTGGCCTCCCTCGGAGCAGCTCAGGCCTCCGAGCCCCTCAGCGGCCCCTCTACTCTTCCTGTTCTTGGCCCTGCAAGCTGCTTCTGTGGTAGCTTCTTGGGGGCGGTGCGTGGACACGGGTGTCCCTCGCCTGGGACAGCCTTGCGATCCGAGAAGGAAGGCTGAAGAGCACTAGGCGGCGAAAGAGCGCAGCTTCGGGCGCGAGGCTGGAGACGCTCGACGGCTAGCCGCGGGCGCTCGGGACCCTGCTGAGAGCTCGATCAAGCGGGAGGGGCGAGGGGTCCAGACGGGGAAGCGGGGCGCCCCGGACTTGGTCAGCCCCAGGTAGGGTGGCGGCCGACAGAGCGCCCATCTGCCCGGGTCCTCCGGCGCAGGGGCGGTCCGGCCGCGGGCCCTGGGGTTTCCGAGATCCGCGCAGCTTGGCCCGAGGGCGAAGGAGAGGGAGAGCGCTCGCTAACACCTCAGCCCTTCAGTCCCAGGTTCTTTCGCAACGGAAGCGGGCAGCCTTTTCCTTCAGCTCTCGGTTTCCCGGCGGCGGCCCGAGCCGTGCCCCAGGCAGGCGGCGCCTCGAGCGCCCCGGGAGAGACCTCGCCGACCCCTGCGCCTAATACCTGCTGTGCGCCTTTGCAGCGATTGTTTGCAGTGGGCATGTTTCAGGTGGGCAGGGCCAGCATCCCCAAACCTGCCGCCCACAGCCTGGAGGACCTGGACTCTGTGCAGCGAGTCCTCTTACACAGGTCAGTGCTGGGCCGGGGTATTCGGCGAAAGACCTCCCTTCGTTCCCGGGGAGGATGGCGAGGGGAGGGGCGACCTTTCCTTCCGGGGTCTTGCCGGGAACGTCTTTTGGGATTCTTCTCCGTGCGGTCCTCCGGATGGGAGTTGAGTCCTAGCCTCCACCCCTTCCAGAATCGGGTGCCCCGGATTCACCCGATTTGGTCGCGGGGAGTCTACCTCCGCGCGGGACCTGGTTATCCACTTCACTGCAAAATACATCACTTTCTTACTATACACGAGGGGGAAAAGCCAAGCTGTTCTTTCAACACCTCTAAACTTTCTCCAGAATTAAAAAAAAAAAAAAGAGCTGAGAGTTTTGTTTGGATTTTGGTTGTGATCTGAATTAGAAGGAGCTACTTTTTAACAATTCTAAATTCTACGTGCCACCACCACACACCCACATAGATTCACGGATGCGCGTCCACACACATAACTGCACAAAAGAAACGTGAGTTCGTCTCAGAAGGGTGAGAATCCCAACTTGCCGGTAAACTGCTAATGTAGTCATTTACTTTGTCCAACCTTAAACTTTACATAAAATGGACTAACAAACATTAAATCCCATGGTAACGGTAAGCGGTTTATGGAAGAAAAGTAAGAATTCACATGGAGAGCAAATTCTCTTTCCATTCTAAGATTAAGAGGGAATGGTTGAAAGGCCAGGCAGCTAATGCTGCTTTAGTTCTAGGAAAGCCTGGACTTGGTAAGACATAATGTGGGGAAAACTCTTTTAGAAATATATCAAAAGTATCTCTTGAATACATTTGTAGGAAGAAAGTTTAAGTGGCGCTTAGTAAGTAACTGTCAGGGGGAGGCTTATGTGAGTTCTCTCATCTGCAAACATTTCATGTGACCCTTTTAAGTCTTTGTACAAAACCATATGAGCTGTAGAAATCCTGTTCTGTTAGAAGTGTGAGTAAAGAAGAAAGACATCGTGCAAGGAAGAAATCGGGTCTCTTCGATTTTAAAACTGTCTTCTGAAACCTGCAATTTTCCACAGTTGGTTTTCTTCTCTTCTTCCCCCTGGAGAGCCCCTGCCATAAACAATAAAATATTATCAAATGAGAAACTAAAAGGGGATTCTGCTAAATTCCCAAAGACAATTCTCTCTGCATTTGATAAAATTACAGTCCAGGAATAAGCTCCCCAAGTATTAACTAGAAATTCATTCACAGCATGACTTTGATAAAGTCAGGACAACTGTTTGTTTTAAATGCTTAAAACTCTGATGCAACAGAATTCCTTCATGTTTTAAATGTCAGGTGCCAAAAAATTCCAAACTGACTAACACTACAGGCTTTCGGATCCAAAGCACAAACCTGTCTGAATGAACCGGGACAAAAGAGCATGTTTAAACTATAGCCATCAAAACTGAGATGAGTATTTCAGAAGTAAGTAGTGGAGTGTTTCTGGAATAAACCTGCTCCGTATATGAAAAGCTACTTGATCTGAATTACAAATAACTGCTCCCACATGCTATAGGAACCAATGGGATCTGAAACTGTGTCTTTGTCAATATGATGGCTAATAATTCTCTATTTTTAACATTCTCTGAAAATCTTTCTGCTTTTGCAATACATTATTTTTGTTTTCAAACATATTTATTTAAAAATTTCAGACATCTATAGATGTTTCTATTTCATTTAATGAAGATAGATTTTCACACAAGTTTATGTATAATCAAATGTCTTTTGCTAGTATATGCAAAGATTTGTTGAGACATAATATAATAGAAATTAGAGAAGTCAGATAACCTTTAAATTACACTCATTTATCATCACAGTTCTCAAGCTCTAGACCAGTGCATGGCCTACATTTTTATATCAGTTGTACAAAATTTTTATGTTTTTCCTTTAAAACATCCCTTGTAAGATAGCCACAAAATTTGAGCAGTTGCATTAAAGAAACCAGTAGCCATGAGCCATAGAAATTTTATAGACAAGAGAAAATAGAAGACTATTCTATTTTTACATCTTAAAGGATGATTCTTCTGAGTGTTTATTTTTTAATTACTTGTATATTTTTCATTGTAAATATGGTTTTCAAAATGTAAAGCATTAAATTGCTATGCTTTTGAAAAAGATACTTCAGCCAAACAAAGACTGAAGCAAAGTGCCAAATTTTTCTCTGCATGAGGTGTTAGCTTCAAAATATGTCAGTATTAAAATGAAACAATAGCTCGGCAAAAAGTATTCAGCTATTCTGTTTTTTGATAAAAAGTTACATACAGGTTGTTTGAGTCGGGGACTCAAAGCTTCATTATTGCATTTCTCAGGTATTTTACTTAAATAAATCAATAAATATTTGTGTCAATCTTGATTATAGGAAGTACCCAAATAATATTAGCACTCAAACTTTGCAGATTTTTTAAAAATGTGTGCACAAGGTTACTGCAATTTACTCATTCCCTTGGAGTCCTATTCTGTTACATACTACATAGTTGTGGGACTTGGCAAGACAACCAGTCTATACTTTCCTGTTCATTCTGTAATATATCCACCTTACAGAACGGTGGGTAAACTTCAGGTGATATTTAAATGCTCTATAAAATGAAAGTTCTATGAAATAAAAAGGATTCTGTTTACAACTAATCCCTAAGAAATTAAAACAAAACACAAAAGGATACCTATTTCTAAACACTCTGAGAAAATTCAGCTAAGTGACTTTTGCCCAAAGCCTAAAGGCTAATGTATTATTCTGGTCCAGGCTAGAGTGCCAGCATTTTGATGCTTCAAAGGAAGTGAGCTAAATGTGAATCTCTGAAAATGTTTGATGACCTAAATTGGCAACAGCAAAATAAGCATCTTTAAAATACTTCAACTATCCAGAACTCTCAGGGGGAAAGGATGTCCCATTAGATAATAATCCTGATGAATAAAATATCCTCTTAAATTCAAAAAGTAAAAACTAGAATCAGTAAGATCAAAGCTCTTTGAAAATACAGTATATATCACACACTGCTCTATTTCCTAACATGTAAGACATTAAATTGCAAAGGTTATCTCATTTAGTTCTTAGCAACCCTGTATAGTTGGCAGGGATTATCATTGCTGTCTTCAGATGAAGAAACTGATTGTGTCCACAGTCAATTGGTTATTAGTCCCAGAATCAGGATGAGAACCTGGCTCCTCTAACTGGGGAATGCATGGCGCTTATGATTATCAAGCATTTTCATAGTTGTTATTAAATTATTGTAGTGTTTGACAGCGACTTTTTAAAGATATTACTGAGGGTACTTGACGCTCATTTAGAAGCTATGGTTTTTGTAAATCTCATGTGTTTCCTACTTTTTTCTTCATCAGCAGATTGTCAGGCATTAAGAATTTTTGCTGCTGTGTATTCCTGTTTTGATTGTCAGCTACTGATCTATGGCAGTAGAACAGTTCACCACATTTGTTAGAATTTGTAAATGAAAATATGAAATGAGAATAGTAGGAGTAAGTGAACTGGGTTTTGGGTTCAGCTTTGTGCCATCTACTTTAGTTACCTTTATGCTCACTTCTAGATTCTCATCTATATTCCATTATTGTTCAGATGCAGTATGCATGATCTTAGAACAAATTCCATGCATTCTTATAGGTAGTTCAGTTTTTATACAGGAAAGTGAAATTTTCAATCATAATGCAGTTCTATAAACATGAGACTGCTGAAATGTTATGTATTATGAATCTATCCCAAATTTGAAAAATTCCACATTATGTAGTCTCAGGTTTTAAAATGCTCTTTTGCCGAGTCTACCAGTTAATTATTCATGATTTTAAAATGACTGTGGTTGTCAGTATTACTACATAGTTCATGAATTACTATTTCCATCTTCACAATTAAGGCAATATTAATTAGTTCCTAATAAACCTCTGTTACATGAGTTTTTATCTTGCAATTAAATTTTTTTTAATGGACATGACCTCCTGTGACCCTATTTTCATTTAGTTCTCATTGCTAGCTTATATTACTATTTAGGAAAGAGCTCTTGAACCTGCTAAAGATACTAAATATTTAATTATGGTCTTATCTGGTGTATTTTATGTCAGTATTGTATTGTTTGCCTAGTTGAGATGGTAATCAATGGAATAAGGATCTGATGTCTCATATGTATTAAACTAAACATATTTGGGCCTCAGAAGATGGCTGGCTATTTGTAGTGGAACAGAAAATAAGAATATACACAGGCCTGGGAGTTCCCTGTGACCTACTGGTTAGGATTTTGGGCTTCACTTCTGTGGCCCAGAGTTCAGCCCCTGGTCAGGAAACTGAGACCAGGCAAGCCTCCAAGTGCAGCCAAAAAAAAAAAAAAAAAAGAACCTAAATCTTTTGAGTCTTCCTGCAAAGTCAGTATTCTTACAAAGTCCTTGAAAATGACATTTTATTCTTTTCCGTTCTTCATCCTCTCCAATACATCTAATGGTATCAAATATTAATTTAAATATGATATTTTATAAATATAATTAAATTAAATATGATATATAAAGTTAGAAATCTGGAAATCAGATTACCCTGAAATTTTAAATAAGAATTTTAAAGGATTGCTATTATTTCTTCTTCTGTGAAAGATCAGGCAAAAGGAAAACTTTTTCTGGGGAGGGGAAAGAATTTTGTTCATTAAACTTATGGAAATTAAGTTGACATAACTCAGATACTTATCTAGTGTGAAAGAACTTTTCCTAAAGATATACTTTTATATGGCACTTCTTGCCCTGGTACAACCTTATGTAAGATAGAAGACTGAAAAAAAAAAGTCATGTCTTCTAGGAATTGTCATTTGGTAGCAAATATAGATGCATTCCTAAATAATTTAGATACTAGGCAGACTGGCAGTTAATTATAACAGAACTTTATGTGATATGTTATAAGGGGAAGGTGGAAAGAGGAATTCTTACTAAGGTAGGAAAAGAGCCTGGGGAGACTTCTTGCAAAAAGTACAACTCGAAATTGGGTCTTGAAGGAAAATGTAGTGTTTTGGATAAGCAGCATTCCATAGTGAGAGATCTGCATGAGTAAATGATCTACAGAAGAGTTTAAAAAAATTTGACACTTTGTGTGTTAGGTATTTTACATGCATTGACTCATTGGATTCAACAGTCCTGTGAAATAGGTACCGATATCCTAACTCACAGGTAGGAAAAGTAAAGTGTGGAGAGATTTTTCACTCAAGATTAAACCCATGATTGTTTCTAAGGCAGGGAGAGTTCTGCCTGCCAGGCTCAAAACTAGGAGGTGGGAATGGGTTCCTGTTTAGGAGATGGTCAGTGGGCCTGTAGGTAGGAAGCATAGAACCAAAGGAAGGCTAAGGGCAGTTTTTCCCAAGTTTGCCTTTAACCTGAGGATCACTAGGGCTACTTTTCAAAACAGAGCTTTTCAGGCTCCTCCCCTGGAGATCCTGATCTTGTTCAAGTGGGGTAGGATCCTAAAGCTGTATGTTTAACAAGCATCTCAGGTAAGATGTGTCGATTACTTAAGTTTGACAGTTTGATTAACTTGATTAATGTATAATAGGAAATAAAGTCTCTAATTCCGTATTAGTGCTCAGTTATTTGTAGAATTGGAAGGTATTGTTTTTAGAGACTTCACAATTTGGATTTTATTCTCTGTTTAATGGGGTGGCATTGCGACTTATGAGCAGGGTATGAAATTATCAGATGCTTATAGAAAAAAATGAAGTGTTATTTATAGTAGAAAATGTGTGCATGCATGCTAAGGGACTTCAGTCGTGTCTGACTCTTTGCAACCTATGGACTATAGCCTGCCACGTCCTCTGTCCATGGGATTCTCCAGGCAAGAATACTGAAGTGGGTTGCCATTTCCTCCTCCAGGGTATCTTCCCAACCCGGGGATCGAACCTGTGTCTCTTACGTCTCCTGCATTAGTAGGTGGGTTCTTTACCACTAGCACCTTTGTTAAAATTTAAAATGTCTTTTTTTTTTTAAACTTCCAATAAGGTGCTTTTAAAATGAGGAAAGTCTAACTTTATTAAAGAGGCACTGAAAGCATTTTAATTTTAGAATGAAATCTTAGGGATTTTGGTGAGAATATGTATGTTTTAAGATGAAACATAGTATAACTATTATAGCAGTTCCACCTTTTAATAGTATCTCTAATTTTAAAAGTAATACACCTTTATTTGGGTGGGGGGTACTCAATATTGATGGAAATATGTTTCTTTTCTTTCCTGACTCCACTCTCTTGAGGCTTCTGACTCCATTACTTTCCCCATCACTTTTACCTGGCAAGATTGTCTTCTAACTACTAGAGAAAATAAACACCATCATGTGGAGACTGCCTTAGCCTCCTGAGTGCCACTGGCAAGTGAGCATCCACACCTGCACCCTCCTCTGGGTACCAGCTTCAGAGACGAGGTGTTGAGCAAGGTCATATCTCTCCATCTGTTCCTTAGGTGCCATCTCTTTCTGTCATCATCCCTTTACCCATTTATCCCTTTATGAACTAGTCTCCTGTTTTCTAATATTTGTGGTATGTGGACTTCTCTTTTCAGGAAAGACTTAACAGATTTCCAGGGATGACAAACTTTACTATAATTTAAAATAAGCAGGTATAAGCTCTGTGTTTTACAGCTCTTTCATAAGATAAAAACAATTTTATAAATTAATACAAATAAACTGCAAAACAAAATTCAATAGCTAGTTAACAATTATTAAAAAGCAAATTTAGAAATCAATACAAATAAAACCATTCAGATCAGATCAGATCAGTCGCTCAGTCGTGTCCAACTCTTTGCGACCCCATGAATCGCAGCACACCAGGCCTCCCTGTCCATCACCAACTCCTGGAGTTCACTGAGACTCACGTCCATCGAGTTAGTGATGCCATCCAGCCATCTCATCCTCTGTCGTCCCCTTCTCCTCCTGCCCCCAATCCCTCCCAGCATCAGAGTCTTTTCCAATGAGTCAACTCTTCGCATGAGGTGGCCAAAGTACTGGAGTTTCAGCTTTAGCATCATTCCTTCCAAAGAAATCCCAGGGCTGATCTCCTTGAGAATGGACTGGTTGGATCTCCTTGCAGTCCAAGGGACTCTCAAGAGTCTTCTCCACACAGTTCAAAAGCATCAATTCTTCGGCGCTCAGCCTTCTTCACAGTCCAACTCTCACATCCATACATGACCACAGGAAAAACCATAGCCTTGACTAGACGAACCTTTGTTGGCAAAGTAATGTCTCTGCTTTTGAATATGCTATCTAGGTTGGTCATAACTTTCCTTCCAAGGAGTAAGCGTCTAACCCTAACCCTAAAACCATTAAACTTAGGATATTCAAATATACATAATTTAATGTGACAAATGAAACTACATTGCAGCTTGAAAGTTTAAATATTTAATGGCTACTGCCCAGGTTCTTTTGGGCAATATATATGCATATATTTCTCTGGGCTATGGGATGACTCATCTTTCACTACTCTTCACTGTTTGGAACATAATATTCTGTAATGACAAGATAAGTTAAGCCTTCCTCTAAGAAATCTGCTGTGGCCCTACATGTCCCAAGTTTGTCTTCCTTTGGGTATTCCATTAGAACTCTGTATTTATCACAGTACACTATATGTTATAATTTGCACATTCATCTTTCAGTCTCTACCATCTACCCATATAGTTTAAGTTGAATCCCCAGCCCTCATCCATTGAGATCATAAAATAACATTAAGATCTTTAAAAAAAAATTAATGGCTATAATAGGAACATTTTCCCATGCATTGCTTTTGAAAACATTTCTATTAACATCATAGTATTGATCATACTTTATATATAAAGACATTTAACTTTTACCCTTTTGCTGAACATTAAGCTTGCTTTCAGCTTTTTATTTTTATAAGTTTTATAAATTTTATTTGCAGCTCTTATTTTCTTAGAATAGATCTCTAATACTGAATTACTCATCTCTAATGGAAAAGACCCTGATGCTGGGAGGGAGTGGGGGCAGGAGGAGAAGGGGACGACAGAGGATGAGATGGCTGGATGGTATCACCGACTCAATGGACATGAGTTTGGGTAAACTCTGGGAGTTGGTGATGGACAGGGAGGCCTGGCTTGCAGCGATTCATGGGGTCACAAAGAGTCGGACACGACTCAGCGACTGAACTGAACTGAATAGCTGAATTACTGGGTGCTGAGGAGTAAATATAATCTACTGGTTAATGACTTCGCTCTTGTTGGCTTTGTTTCCTGCTACCCGTGTGACCATAAACAAGATGAATAACACCTCTCTAAGCTTCAGTTTCCTTATTTTAGTATAGAGAAATTTAGTTCATGTATATTCATATACCCATGAATAGAACAAGTAATTAGAGCAATGGCCGAATCTAAATAAATGCTATTATTTTGTACATCCCAAAAATAGTTGGTGCAAGTATTCGCAAAAGACAGGTAAATTCTACCTGTGTACACTTCCGACTTCAGTGATGAGAACACTTCATCAAATTATAAAATTTTCAGCTAGAAAATGAACACGCAGTTGATTTCACAATATTGGCACCAATTTGAAGCACCTCTATAACATCTGCTTAGAAGAACTGTGAAAATATTTACTTCTGTGAAACAATAAGAAAACCAAAGAAATAATGGCGCGTATTTACATTAACACCTACATGGCATTGCTTAAAAGCGTCCATTCCAAGCACGTACAGAGAGGTAGAAGGCAGTTTCCTTTACTCTAGGGAAACCCAGGCGGAGCCCATCTAAGGTTTGGACAGCTTTCGGCGTAGCAACAAAGTGCAAACTGCAAGGAAAAAAAAAAAAAAACAAACCCAGTGGGCCTCCACTAGTTTTAACACGTTAAGCTGCTCCAAATGAGTGTCTTTCGGGGAGCGTAAGTGGTTAAGTTTTAGCTTCTTCCATTCTTCCCGGATGTCCTAGAAATTTTAGTTCATTGGCTCCTTTCAGTGGGTCTCAGTTCTCTCCAAGAAGCTTCCCCGTCTCCCTGGCAACCTGAGCTGCCACCAATTGCAGCTGAGGATTGGTGGTCACGTGGCCCCGGTCGCTTCCCGAGAGGAGGCAACATGGCGGCGCCGGCAAGCTGTAGATGCGGGGTTTGAATTACTCTGCTTTTAGCAGCGGCATCCCTGCTGATGGCGTCTCTGCCGTCATGCGGTTCGGTTCGGAGCCCAGAGGGACTCCCTGGAGACCCTTCTTCACAAGAAGATCAGGATTATGATCCTGAAGATCCGGTCAGCGACTCGGGTTCATACTCCCCTACGAGTACAGACTCTAAGTAAGGTTCTCGAAGAGGGACAATTAAATCCATCCTTTCTGTCCCGAAAGTGTACACGTGGGCTGGGGAGACTTCGAGAGTGTTGGCGTGGTAGAGAATAAGTGTTTGAGGTTCTATAATAAGTGGGGGTTATTTGCACCAGGTTTCAGCTGTGCGATAATGTGAGCCGAAATGACTGTTACTGTACATTCTTTGTTATTGTAGGTTTTAAGGAGGAGGGTCTCTGGTGAGTTTTGTATCAGAGTATAATCTGCTCGAGTGTTCACAAAATTCTGTTCTGTCGCAGTGTCTTCTTGCTTTGGTGTCATGATCTTTGTGACTTTAATCTCAATAGTATTTAGAGTGAAGGGACACCTTCTAAGTTTGGTCAGCTATTTAAGTTATGTAGGTTTTTCTGCCGTTATAAAACTGAATAGATATATAAAAGAAAGTAGATCAACCCTAGATCAACCCTAGCCTCACCAAAGAGAACAACCTCTCAGCTTTTTGGGGTATTTCTGCTGTATTTTAGCTTTGGGGAGGGAGATGGTATTTCTGCTGTATTTTCCTATGAACTTCCATGGTTTTCTTGTTTTCTGTTTTGTGTCATAATGTAATTTTTAAATACAGAGTATCTTAAGTATTATTTTCTACTTTCTTATCCCTAAAAATGATGCAAAGTTATTTTTGTTCACAGTACCCAATGCTGCTTCAGTTTTGAAGGCATTTATCCCTTGCTGCTATGGATTGAGAACTTTTTGGAAAGGTCAATTAAAGTAATTGGTGTTTGCTTGACAGCTAGCTGTGAAACTGTTCTGGTGCCAAAGCATCAATCAGTGACTGCCATATATAGTCATTCTTAGAATGACATTTTATATGTATTTAAAAATAACAGGAGTGTTTAATGTATATTTACGAGTATCAGTTACTTGGCAGTTATTTTCACCCATAGGCATGTAAAACATTTTTATCATTATCTTTAAAAAGCAGGAGGAAAAAACCATCTCTACTGGCTGCTTAAATGTGTTCTAGAGGCTTAATGAGGACAGATTATATTCTGGAAGACTTGAGCAAATTAAAGGATATCAAATACTTTGTGTGATCTTCTACTGTGGTCATTTAAAAAATAATTTAAAAATTCATGGCTGTCAAGCCAGGCTGCTTGAAGGGAAGTATGGATTATGTGGAACCTTCTTTGGTCTTGCTATTGGAGCCATAGACAATGTGAGATTCAAACTCTTGGTTTCTCTACATCTTAGAATCACACACTTTTAGTCCAGAGAGCATCTATAATTTTCTTAAGGTCACACAGTTGAGTGCTATCAGTGGAGAAATTTAGGAGACCTGTTTTCAAAGGGGGTATGTTGATTTTGATGAATAAATAAATGAGCTAGCCCTGTTACCTGGGAAATGAGCAAGCTAAGGACCTTGTGTTAGAAAAGCATTTTGTAATTCAGAGAGTTGGACAGGACTGGAGCGACTTAGCATGCATGCATGCATTAGAGAAGGAAATGACAACCCACTCCAGTATTCTTGCCTGGAGAATCCCAGGGACAGAGGAGCCTGGTGGGCTGCCGTCTTTGGAGTCAGACATGACTGAAGCGACTTAGCAGCAGCAGTGTGATTCTGAATACATGTATATATGTATTATATTTTAGTTTTTTTTTAATGGCCTTTAAATTTTCTGTATCAGTCATTTCCTGATCACTCCATATGTCCCAGTATCTTTAACATCCTAATAAGAAGACTACAGGAAATCTCAAATGTAAACTGTTTAGCTGGTCTACAGTTCAGGTCCTACCAAGATCCAGATTTTATGGCTGTCATTTCTTGGTGTTTAGAAGGTACGAGTTGATATACTGACCTGACCGGGTAGGCTTCTGTCGGTTTTTCCTTATGACATCTACCTCCCTAAGCTGCAGAGTCACCAGTGCACGTGATGGCCTTCCCATTGGACAGCACACTGGAACATGTGGATCAAAGATGTAGGGATGTGAACCTAAGCTTTCTCCTCAAAGCTAAGAGATGAATTGCTTGTTGTCTTTCATTGCCTACATGGAGGTTATTAAGGAAGTTACGCCATTCACATAAAGTGTTCTGAACTTTCAAGGTTCCAGTTAATTTCTGCATATTCTTTCTGGAAATTGTCATTGTTTCTAACATGCTTTGAAACTGAAAACCAATTTGAGCTGCAAGTTATTGTCAATAATAAGTTTATCATTTTATAGAGAAGATGTCTTTAAGGTACATTCTGGTTATAGTACTTTTAATAGGTACTTATAAGAGGAAAATTTTAAATTAGTGCAGTATCTCCTAACCTGGCATATTGGCTAGTCCCTGAGGAAGCTTCAGAGGTAATACTGGAGGGTGGGTTGGGTTGAGGGAACCATTGACTAGTTTTCAGTCCTGAAATGACAGAAATACATTTACTTGCAATAACTCCATGTTTCTTTGCTTTGGTTTACAGTTATCCAGCTCATTGAAGCCACATGGTTTGTGTTGGCCAAAGTTACCAGTTTTCATAAAATTGACCTAGAGTTTTGATTTTTCAAAGTGAATTGTTTACTGTTGTGAGTTTTAAAACTTTGGCTGATGGGGAGAAAAAGGGATACTTTAGAAAGAGAATTCAGCTATAAAAAGCTAAGGAATGTCCACTGAAAATAAGAAGAATGACTGGAGAAGAGAAATATGTCCTTTAATTTTTTTTTCTGGGATATTTTAACATCTTTATTGAAGTGTAACTGACATATAATAAATCATACATATTTAAAGTGCACGATTTGATAAGTTTTGACACGTATACATCTGCCAAGATAATGAACATATCCTTGTCTTCCAGAAGTTTCCCTGTGTGCCTCCCCAATACTACTCATGCCTGCCTACCTCCTTACAACCACTTATCTGCTTTCTGTAGTGATAGATGAGTTTGTATTTCCAGAGTTTTATAAAAATGAAATCATACAGTATGGACTCTTTTTTGTCTAGCTTCTTCTACTCTGCATACTTATTTTGAGACTCATTCATATTGTTGCCTAAATGTAGTTTTCTCCTTTTTATTTCGGAATAGGACTCCATTTATTTCTGAATAGGATTGAGCATAGTTATTTTGAGATTCATTTTGTTACTTATATGTAGTTCTTTCCTTTTTGTTTCTCAATAGGATTCCTTGGATATATCAAAATTTGTCTTTTTCTTGGGTTTTAATGTGGGAAGGTGCTAAGCTAAGTGAAGAATCAAAATGTTTCATTCAGAGTTATGGTGCAATATATTATTAATAATATCCAGCTTAGTACAATATTTTCCTTTTTCTCTCCTACTCTGAACCTTGACTTCTCTTTTCTTTTAATTTTTCTTTTATCAAATTACATCGATTAAAAAGTGAAACAGTATGTAGCTAGGTTTATGATGAGATATGGTAATTCTCTGCCACCATCTCCATCTCAGCATATTGAAAAGAATTCATTGTCTGCCTTGTTCCCCACTAGTGTCGCCCATCTCCTTTGCTGACCTCACTCTCTTTTTACTCAGGTCTTCAGATCTGATAAGTCTCCAATCCTGTTGACTTACTTTTCTAATATCCACCCTAGCACCTCCTTCCCCTTCTCACAGGCGCCGCCTTACTTAAACTGCTCGCCTGTCCCTTATACCAGTGGAGTAGCCGTATAACTGGTCTGGGTGCTTCTCATTTCTCCTGTTTGCTGTCTTTCTTCCATACAGCTGACTGTGTTTACTTTCTAAACTACAGTTCTAAATTATTTTTCTTGTAGAGAACCTATTGCAAAAAGATACAGTGTAGCAGTTTGGATCAAAAGTATAATTAAACACACGCATGAATATTACCAATAAAGCTAACTAAAATGAAGTTGATCTCCATGTGCTTAACCAGATCATCCTTATGATCAGGAAAAGAAGGCTGAGATTAAAAAACTTATGTAATATTTTAGGTTTGATCACTGTAGACTGTTGTTCAAAGAATTCAACCACTTCAATTACAATGAAATTTCTTATAATGTAGCCTGAAACAACTGAAACTTTTACTAATTTTTTCAGTATCCATAGCATATTTGCAATGTCAAAATAATTTTTTCAGCAATTATGAGAGGCATTTGGTTCAGTGTAATAAGTACTAGATTAAGAGTAGGGTTCTGAAAACCTGAAAGTGTTGACATTTTAATTTCATCAAGTATTCTTTGGTTTTTAGGAATTCAGAATTAATTCTTGGTTGTAACTTATTACTTTACAAGATGTCTCAAGAGCACTATATTCTAAGGGGCAAACACTTAAAGAGAAAATAAAGGCTGAATGTATAAGCTTTTCTGTCTCTTTGGAAATGAAATCTTTGGCTGGCTGCCTTAGAAAAGACATGCTTTTCTTTAACATAAAAACTATCTTCCTGGTAACTGGGAAACTTTATGGGCCTTCATCTTTTTTAACTTTTATTTTAAACTTGGAAATATTAGAATAATTGTGTTAGGTCAGTGTAACTCCTATGTGTGATGCTATATAGCGGTTGGATGATACATGGCATTATACATTTGTCTAAACCTTTAGATTGTACAACACCAAGAATAAACAGTAACGTAAATTGTGGATTTGGGGTGATTATGATTATGAGTTTATCAATTGTAATACATGAACCACGCTGGTGAAGGATGTTGATAGTAGAGGAGGTCATGCATGTCATGGGGAGGGAGTATATGAAAAGTCGCTGTACCTTCAGCTCAATTTTGCTGTGAACCTGAAACTGCTCTAAAAAGAAAAATCTATTAAATCATTTTTCTACTCAAAAGCTTTTTGTCATCCCAGATAAAATTCCAGATTCCTTAGGATGCTTTTTAAAGCTATTTTAGATCTGTTCTTTAGCCTCTCAGATCCATCTTTGATAATCTTCCTTTAAGTCACCTTTATTCCTACTTGTCTTATCTCTGGCCACTAATTTAAAAACATCCTAGGGAATTCCCTGGTGGTCCAGTGGTTAGGACTCCATGCTTCCACTGCAGGGGACACAGGTTCCCCCTAGTTAGAGAACCAAGATCCCACAAGCCATGTAACATAGCAAAGAAAAAAAAAAATCCTAAACTATGTGGTATATAAACAGTAGAAATTTATTTCTCACAGCTCTGGAGACTGAAAGTCCAAGGTCAAGATATCAACATGGCCAAGTTCTGGTGAGGGCCCTCTTCCAAGTTACAGACTGCACATTCTCATTGTATTCTCACATAGTAGAGAGGAGAAACAAGTTCTCTGTGGCTCTTCTAAGGGCATTAATTCCATTCATGAGGGCTCCACCCTTGTGACCTCATCTAATTCTAATTACATCCCAAGGGCCTCACCTCCTGATACCATTGCATTGGAGGGTAGTGTTTCAAAATATGAATTCTGGGGGAACGTTAGAATTCAGTGCATAATATTACTACAATGAAATGGTCACCCATTCTCATTCCTACAATGTTCTTTTACTCCTCCTACACTTTGTACATACTTTGTTCTCTCTGTTTGAAATAACTATTCTTCCTGTCTCTACTTGTCATCATCATTCAAGGTCCCATTTAAGTGCTACTTTCTCCTGGAACCTTAATTGATCCTTTTTAGACTTAATTGTAATGGCACCCCACTCCAGTACTCTTGCCTGGAAACTCCCATGGACGGAGGAGGCTGGTAGGCTGCAGTCCATGGGGTCGCGAAGAGTCAGACACGACTGAGCAACTTCACTTTCACTTTTCACTTTCATGCATTGGAGAAGAAAATGGCAACCCACTCCAGTGTTCTTGCCTGGAGAATCCCAGGGACGGTGGAGCCTGGTGGGCTGCTGTCTATGGGGTCTCACAGAGTCGGACATGACTGAAGCGACTTAGCAGCAGCAGCAGACTTAATTGTGGATCACAACAATTAAGAAGGAAATGGCAACCCACTCCAGTGTTCTTGCCTGGAGAATTCCAGGGACGGGGGAGCCTGGTGGGCTGCCATCTATGGGGTCGCACAGAGTCAGACACGACTGAAGCGACTTAGCAGCAGTGGATCACAACAAACAAAATTGTGGAAAATTCTTAAAGAGATGGGAATACCAGACCTCCTTACCTGTCTCCTGAGAAACCTGTATGCAGGTCAAGAACCAGACAGCTAACTGATTCAAAATTGGAAAAGGAGTATGTCATGGCTGTATATTGTCACCCTGCTTATTTAACTTATATGCAGAGTACATCATGCAAAATGCCACAAGCTGGAATCAAGATTGAATGAATCACAAGCTGGAATCAAGATTGCCAGGAGAAATACCAACAACCTCAGATATGCAGATGATACCGCTCTAATGGCAGAAAGTGAAAAAGAAATAAAGAGCCTCTTGACGAGCATGAAAGAGGAGTGAAAAAGTTGGCTTGAAACTCAACATTAAAAAAGATTATGGCATCTGGCCCCATCACTTCATGGCAAATAGAAGAGGCAGAAGTGGAAGCAGTGACAGGTTTTGTTTTCTTGGGCTCCAAAATCACTGCAGATGGGGACTGCAGCCTTGAAATTAAAAGATGCTTGCTCCTTGGAAGAAAAGCTATGACCAACTTAGGCAGCATATTACAAAGCAGAGACATTACTTTGCCAACAAAGGTCCATATAGTCAAAGCTATGGTTTTTCCAGTAGTCATGTATGGATGTGAGAGTTAGACTATTAAGAAAGCTGAACACCAAAGAATTGATGTTTTTGAACTATGGTGTTGAAGAAGTCTCTTGAGAGTCCCTTGGACACTAAGGAGATATAACCAGTCAATCCTAAAGGAAATTGACCTTGAATATTCATTGAAAGGACTGATGCTGAAGCTGAAGGTCCAATACTTTGGCCACCTGATGTGAAGAGCTGCCCACTGGAAAAGACCCTGATGCTTGGAGAGGTTGAAGGCAAAGGAGAAGAGGGCTCAGAGGATGAGACGGTTCGATGGCATCACCAACTTAATGGTTGTGAATCTGAGCAAACTCCAGGAGATAGTGAAGAACAGAGAAGCCTGGCGTGCTCTAGTCCATGGGGTCACACACAGTCATACACAACTTAGCAGCTGAACAATAACAAGATTTTATTTCTCCAGTAACAGTTTTTCTCCTGTGTTGTTGTTGTTTAGTCACTAAATAGTGTCTGACTGTTTGCGACCTCATAGCCAGCTCCTCTGTCGAGAGGATTTCCCAGGCAAGAATACTGGAGGGGATTGTCATTTCCTTCTCTAGGCAGTCTTCCTGACCCAGGGATCGAACCCACGTCTCCATTGCAGGCAGCTTCTTTTACTCCTGAACCGCCAAGGAAGCCCTTGTTTTCTTTATAGCAGTTTTCATTCCTCGCTTTTGGCACTTGTGTTTGAGCTAGATGAAGAGCTGTCTGTCCACCTGACTTCTTTTAAAAGCACAGTAAAGTCCTAGCAGAAACCGATTTGCTAGTCTGTGTTTCCAGTTCTACCAGAGTTAGATCGTGTCCTTAACTTAGTGCACTGTAGACTTGCCCCGTTTAGCTGAAGTGTTGGGATAGGGGATGGGGTCATCATTAGCATAGTTCCAGTGGAGATGTGTCCCTGGTGCAAAGAGTTGTTTCAGGCAACAGGTTCACAGTTGTTAGCTCACTGGCTCACCCCTTCTCTGTTGTGCTTCACATTTGTTCAGTGGTGGCTGTGGCTGGACTGGAAGGAACACCATCAGCCCACCCCAGGTTCCCCACCTTCTCAAGCTAGCACAGATTTTATCCATTAAAAATCATTATTTCCTTTTAGAAAACAAGCAGAAGACTTTGGAGATGAAAATTTAGATATTGCTGGTAGACAGAACATAGAAATGAAAACACAGAAAAGCATTGCGCAGACCAGTCCTTACTGAACCAAGCCCCAGTGGAATCCATGATCATTTGTCATGCTGCTTCTTTTCGTGTGGTTTTTCTCTGTCCCTAGACTTGCCCTGCTCTACCTGTTAGTACTGTGTAACTACATAGCTACATGTATTGGCTGCCTAGGTAAAGCATGTGTGCTTTTCCCACTAAAAAGAAAAAACTATAACGTAAGAGGTTTGAAATTGTAGCCAAAATCTGTTTTCCTTAAGGAAATGTGCCGTGAGGGCTGGCTGTTTCATAACATTTTTCTTGTTCTTGTGGTGACCAAGGAAATGCTGATGCTATTTCACTTGGTGAAAAATGCTGACATTAATGCAGCTAAGGATCTGAGAGATTCGATCACTTAGAAGAAGAAAAAAAGATGTAGTATCAACATGGAATTCTTGAATACATCAATAATTGAGCAACTTATTAGCATTATCTAAAGTTTGTTTTCTTTAATATATTTCTGTTACAGCTTATGTAAGCAAACTAGATTATCTGCAGATTAGCAAGTTTTTCTCTAGGAAGAAGGCCTCTGCCCATATTTACCACATCATTTAGAGTTTGAACCCAATTGATGTGCCATCAAACTTTGCAGGCCGACTATAAATACACAGTTATTTCTGTTTAGAGCAAAGCAGAATAAAGAAAGTAAGAATCTCATTGAAAGACATTTGCACAATAACAGCTTTGCAGCTTGCACCATAGGATCTCAGAAAAAGATATGAAAGGATATTTATGTTAATATTGATTGCTGTGATTTTTATATATCATAAAAATCTTAAAACTGGTAGACTTAAAAATGAATCTTTTATTTTGGAATAAATTTATGTTTACAGAAAAGTTGCAAAGGTAGTACAAAGAGTTTCTGTAAATTCTTCACCCAGTTTTTCTCTGATGTTAACCTTTTACACAAATATGGTACGTTTGTCAAAACTAAGAAATTAACATTAGTACAGTCCTATTAACTAAACTCCTGACTTTATTCAGATTTCACCGTTCCTCTGCTTAAGTCCTTTTTCGGTTCCCAGATCCAATCCAGAGTATCATATGGCATTAGTCATCATGTCTCCCTAGTTTCCTCCGGTCGTGACAGTTTCTCAGTCCTTCCTTGTTTTTCATAACCTCAGTCACTTGGTTAAGGTAGTGACTGCCAGATTTCTTCACTGTGAAGCTGCTGCATTTCACTTCCCATGCTCTCTTCTTTGGAAGCACATCACTGAGTCCAGTCCACACTAAAGAGGAAGCAAGATTAAGCTCCATCTCTTAGAGTGGGGTGTATCTACATACAATACTAATTTCACTATTAATGAATAGTTGCAATGAAAAGTTTGGGTTTCTTGTTGTTTTTAGTACACCTCATCCATTAAAATAGAACTAGTTTGAGAGTATAGTCTTCCACCTTTGTAAACTTTCTGGCATGTTTATCAGTTATACTCTTGATGTTTTTGTAATAGGAATTAATCACCTGTGGTAGAAATAAGGAGGGCTTCCCTGTGGTTCAGTGGTAAAGAGTCTGCCTACAATGCAGGAAGCTTCAGGAGATGCAAGTTCTATCTCTGAGTTGGGAAGATTCTCTGGAGGAGGGCATGGCAACCCACTCCAGTATTCTTGCCTGGAGAATCCCCAGGGATAGAGGAGTCTGGCAGACTACAGTCCACAGGGTCGCAAAGAGTCAGAGCTGACTGAAGTGACTTAGCACGCACGCACTAAAGTAAGGAACCTTCTGGGAATCCTGATCTGTGGCCTTAAAGGCACTGTCTAGTTTTGGTTCCTGTGTCACCAGCACTTAGCTGGAACCTAGCAGAGATTGTTGGAGACATTTCATTTACTGCTAGGGCTTGGAAGAGTGCAGAAATACAAGAGCTATATCTGATAAGGGTGTACATTTCTCCACAGTTCTGACTCGGGGGCGAGATGACTGGAGCTGTCGTTTGTCCTTAACTGTGCCAGACATGTTACTTTACTTGCTGTTAATGACAGCTCTGCGAGATAGCTAGACTCCATTTACTAGAAGAGAAAAGCTAAAGCTCAGAAAAGTGACCCTCTCAAAAGAACAGCTTCACCAAGGTCTGTGACTTCTCAGTTCATTTTCCTTTTATTATGTGTTTTGTCTTCATTTGTATACTACAGTCATTTCTTTGTCTTGATTTTTGTCTCTTATCCCCTTTTTAAAAATTTCTTCCTCTTCTTAAAAAGCAAATTATTCTGCTTAAAGTGAATTATTTTTTAAATCTAGAGGTTAAGAAAATGGATCTCATTCATTGCTGGTGGAGATGTGAACTGCTATAGTCTTTGGGTAAAAATATATATGTATATACATATATATTACAAGTATATATATGTCTATGTATGTGTATGTACATATATATATTTCCCTACATAAAAAAATGGTTATTGTAGTGTTGTACATAGGAGCCCCCTCCCCCCAAAAAAATGAATATAAAGCTTATCAGTAGGTGAGTAATCAAATTCCCTTAGGCTACATACCTTAATGTAGCCATTCAGTTCAGTTCAGTTGCTCAGTCGTGTCCGACTCTTTGCAGCCCCATAAATTGCAGCATGCCAGGCCTCCCTGCCCATCACCAACTCCCGGAGTTCACTCAGACTCACATCATTCGAGTTGGTGATGCCATCCAGCCATCTCATCCTCTGCCGTCCCCTTCTCCTCCTGCCCCCAATCCCTCCCAGCATCAGAGTCTTTTCCAATGAGTCAACTCTTTGCATGAGGTGGCCAAAGTACTGGAGTTTCAGCTTTAGCATCATTCCTTCCAAAGAAATCCCAGGGCTGATCTCCTTGAGAATGGACTGGTTGGATCTCCTTGCAGTCCAAGGGACTCTCAAGAGTCTTCTCTAACACCACAGTTCAGAAGCATCAATTCTTCAGCACTCAGCTTTCTTCACAGTCCAACTCTCACATCCATACATGACCACAGGAAAAACCATAGCCTTGACTAGATGGACCTTTGTTGGCAAAGTAATGTCTCTGCTTTTGAATATGCTATCTAGGTTGGTCATAATTTTTCTCCCAAGGAGTAAGCATCTTTTAATTTCATGGCTGCACTCACCATCTGCAGTGGTTTTGGAGCCCAAAAAAATAAAGTCTGACACTGTTTCCACTGTTACCCCATCTATTTCCCATGAAGTGGTGGGACCGGATGCCATGATCTTCGTTTTCTGAATGTTGAGTTTTAAGCCAACTTTTTCACTCTCCTCTTTCACCTTCATCAAGAGGCTTTTGAGTTCCTCTTCACTTTCTGACATAAGGGTGGTGTCATCTGCATACCTGCCATTCAGTTCAGTTCAGTTGCTCAGTCGTGTCCGACTCTTTGCGACCTCATGAATCTCAGCACGCCAGGCCTCCCTACCCATCACCAACTCCCGGAGTTCACTCAGACTCACGTCCATCGAGTCAGTGATGCCATCCAGCCATCTCATCCTCTGTTGTCCCCTTCTCCTCCTGCCCCCAATCTGTCCCAGCATCAGAGTCTTTTCCAATGAGTCAGTTCTTCACATGAGGTGGCCAAAGTACTGGAGTTTCAGCTTCAGCATCATTCCCTCCAAAGAAATCCCAGGGCTGATCTCCTTCAGAATGGACTGGTTGGATGTCCTTGCAGTCCAAGGGACTCTCAAGAGTCTTCTCTAACACCACAGTTCAAAAGCATCAATTCTTCGGCGCTCAACCTTCTTCACAGTCCAACTCTCACATCCATACATGACCACAGGAAGAACCGTAGTCTTGACTAGACAGACCTTTGTTGGCAAAGTAATGTCTCTGCTTTTGAATATGCTATCTAGGTCGGTCATAACTTTTCTTCCAAGGAGTAAGCGTCTTTTAATTTCATGGCTGCAGTCACCATCTGCAGTGATTTTGGAGCCCCCAAAAATAAAGTCTGACACTGTTTCCACTGTTTCCCCATCTGTATCTGCCATTAGGTATTTCTAAATCATGATTTTAAGTGATAAATTATACAGGTGTGTGCATGTGCATATGTGTAGGTTCCAATCACTTTTTCAAAACAAACAGCAGATTTCCCTATATATATTTTATATTGTTATAAGAACATCGATTTTCAGAAATTTTTTTTATTGAAGTATAGTTGATATACAATGTTATGTATCAATATATAACGTTAGTTTCTGGTATACAGCAAAGCGAATCAGTTGTACTTATATATCTATATTCTTTTTCATATTCTTTTCCATTTTGATTCATTACAGGATATTAAATATAGTCCTTTGTGCTATATAGCAAGACCTGTGTGGTACATAGATTTTAACATCATTTATGTCAGTGAAAGGTAGGAAGGGAGGATGACCTGTACAATAATTACATGCCCATTTATGTAAAATGAGTCTGCCTATATATATAAGAAAGGATGCATGAAAGTACAGTTGCCAACTAGAAATCTAGTCAGCATCAGTTCTTTCCTCTTGCTCATCATCACATCTAATCAATCTCAACGTCCTGGTGATTTTTAAGCATCTCTCAAATGTTTTTCCTGCTTTCCATCTCCTCTCCCATTGCCTAGTTATATCATATTTGCTTGGACTATGGAAGCAGCCCCCTGCATGGCCTCTTACTTGAATTTTTGTCCACCTCAACTTCTATCATCCTGTCAGAGTAGAGCTGTTCAAAGGTTATGTGACTTGGAAACCCTCTACTAAAAGTCTTCACTGATGCTCTCTTACCTACACAACAAAATCCAAACCTTTTGCAGGGGTCCCTCACAAAATTAGAACTCCATATCTCCTATCATTTCCCAACTCACCAACTCTACTCTGACAACCACCGATGAGCTGTGGTTGTCCACATAGACCAAGGAGACTACCCGTCAAGGCCTTTGCTCATCCTGGTACTTTTGTTTGGAATTCTCATCTCATCCTCTGTTTCAGCCCTCCAAGCCCTCCTCCGTGGCCACTTTAAAACTCACCTCTGTGGTCTCCCTACTGGAAAGTCTCCCTTGATCCCACCCTCAACTTGGCCAAGCTGGATAAACTCTCTTTTGCACTGACCATGTGTATTGTCATGAGCTCTTTCTCAGTTTCTCCTCTCCTCTGGACAAGGGAGGAAACTGATGTTATCATCACTGTAATTCTAGTACTCAGCACAGTGCCTGGCGCGGTTTATTTGTTCCACTACTGAATGCCACCCTCCCTGGCACACTTCCCTGCTGGGATCATTAACTCGTAACCAAAAAGTGGTTTCACATTCAGATTTTAGAGAATAAGATGAATCATGTTTAGCAGGGAGGGATAAATGTTTCTTTGGAATCACGTATCTTTAATATATAGGACTTCCCTGGTGGCTCAGACGGTAAAGCGTCTGTCTACAATGTGGGAGACCTGGGTTCGAGCCCTGGGTTGGGAAGATCCCCTGGAGAAGGAAATGGCAATCCACTCCAGTACTATTGCCTGGAAAATCCCATGGACAGAGGAGCCTGGTAGGCTACAGTCTATGGGGTCGCAAAGAGTCAGACACGACTGAGCATAATGATGATGATGATCTTTAATATAAATAACATAGCAGATTAAAAGGGTGAGATGATAAAGCAAATCAGCTTCATTCATTTTCTAATTGATATGTATCTCCATAAGTAATTGTGTATAATTATGGTATTTTCATTATGCCATTTTAAATTATGGTACATTGTTATCTAATTTTTTATGGCAAAGACACAGTTATTTATCAGTAGAACTGCAGAGTTATTAAATGCTGATTTCTGCAGGTATAGACAGATATATTCAAAGCAACTGATAATGGTGAATAATACACATGTGCCTAAGCACCTAAAATGATGCCACACATTGGGGACCAGCAAGGGCCAAAGAAATGTTAGTTTTGATATCTGGGGATAGTTACACTTTTTTTTTTTTTTTAAACCAAACATATATAGTTGAAAATTCAGTATTAATTACCAACCACAGACCAGGGCAGTGGTTAGTTTCAGAGTGAGTAATAGAATAGTGCGTTTTTTTGGATTAATTTCCACAATATTTAGAAAGAGACACTTGACTCTTAAGTTAAAAGAACCAGGGTTGCTAATAATAAATACTGCAGAAAATAGAGATGTCTTGTAACTGAATAATGAGGACACAGATTATACCCTTTCATGCCAGCGTGTTACAGTCCATGTTTCTGAAAAAAACTCTCTCCACATGTTAGTTTTTTTCCACTGTAACAAATTTTGCTTTAAAGTATACCAATTTGAAAGGTAAACTGTAACATAGAACAGGATAGAGTTTGGTTAGTTCTGTTACCTTAAGAAGAGTATTTTTGTTTTTCAGTGCTGTTTCAATCACTTTAATAGCAACAATTTTGTTTTTTTCAATGTCCTACTTCCCAGTTAAAAGGTTTTTTTTTTTTTCACATGATGAATTGTGTAATATGTGGTTTACTTTTCCTGCTAAAATTGTTCATTAAAAAGAATTTTATGGAAATTTTAGGCTACAAAGTGATTATGATTAACTGTGATTGTATGATAAATTAGTTGATCTCAGCAAAGATTTTAGTCCATGGTGAGTGAATGTTCCTTTTTTTGAAAATTTATTATATAAACAAAGTCTCTTAATATTGGTAGGCTTTAGTTTTTGTTTTAGCATGTCAGCCATGATGAATAATTTCTATGCAAATAAGATGTTTTTATGTACAATTTCCAAATGTCTTACATCTGTAGACATAATTGCATAATCAACTACTAACATAAATTATTGTCCAGTGAAATTGTCTAAAGTGAACAAAAACCACACAGGGAATTAAATTTAAAAAACAAAACAGAACCTTAGATTCTAGAAGAGGGCCATGTCTTTTTTTCATTTGTTTTCTTTGCTATCACTGTGCCATTTTGATCCCCTCTCCTCCAACCCCAGTTCTTCAAGGCTCTACAAACAGCATTCTACAGTAAATAATGCTGATGCTCACAGTAAATTAGAAACAGTAAGGAGACTTTGAGATAATCAAGGAGCTTTCACCCTTCCCATCCCCCTTCACCCCAGCCCCTACCCTCATCCCCATGCTGGAAAGGCATAACTGTTTTTCTTATGTTTGGCTGCGATTCAGACTGTCTTTTTTCTTTTCCATAGTGACCTTGAGCCTGAATGGCTGGACAGTGTGCAGAAAAATGGAGAGCTGTTTTATTTGGAGTTGAGTGAGGATGAGGAGGAAAGCCTCCTTCCTGAGACACCTACCGTGAACCATGTCAGATTTAGTGAAAATGAGATTATTATCGAAGAAGATTACAGAGAAGGAAAAAAGTATGAACCCAAACTCAAGCGGTTTACCAAGATTTTAAAAAGTAAAAAACTTTTACCCAAGCGCTATAATAAAAAAAATAGTAATGCCAGCGGGCCAGTATCCATTCTAAAGCATCAGTCCAATCAGAAAACGGGAGTTGTTGTCCAGCAGTGGCACAAAGATGTGAATATCTACATAAACCCCAAAAAGCTAACCGTCACCAAAGCCAAAGAGCAGCTCAAGCTTCTGGAAGTACTTGTTGGGATTATCCATCAGACCAAGTGGAGCTGGAGAAGAACTGGAAAACAGGGCGGTGGAGAGAGGCTTGTGGTCCATGGCCTGCTGCCAGGAGGATCTGCAATGAAGAGTGGTCAGGTTTTAATTGGTAAGTCCTGCTGGTGAACATCAGTCCTTGTTTGCAGGGTTAATGGTTGATGATGCCTTGTGAGGAAAGTGATTAAAACAAAATTATACTGAGTCTCAACTAATTAAAGATTGCTCAGTGATATTTGGGCAATATCATTTGGGATATTTGGGACAGTGGTGAAATTGTAAGGATGGTGTACTGCAATGAGCAGTGTTCTTTAGACAAGCACTTTAGTGCACTGAATATGCATGCATACCTTGTTCAGCCAGGGAACAACTTAACTAATTTTTGAGTTTTTATAAATTTTATTTCATCTTGGTTTTATTTGCTGACAAGAAAAAGAAAATTGACAGTACAGTGATAATTTAGGTTTGAATGACCTATATCCAATAACATGATACAAAAATATGTAATTTAAGAATAAAAATACTTTAAAATTGTATGTTTGGACTTAAGCACACTGAGTTCTTGGAGTGGTTTTTAAATGATTTCCTTTGGCACATTTAGCAACAGTGGTGTTACAAATAAGTTTCCTTTTATGGGCATTTGTCATAAAATATCCTACCAATTTTGAAGGGAAAATAATAAACCTATGAGTTATTCTGAATATGTGTTTAAGATGAGCATTTTGTGTTGCTGATACATTTTAAACTGTTGGATATATTTGAATTAATAGCAACTTTATTACCTAAAGATAAATTAGTTAAAGACGAGACTATGTTGTTAATGAAACTTACAGGTATTAACAATTCTCAAAGCTGATGGTCTTAAGCTGACTCAGTCTGAGAGCTTTTGATAAAGGAGTTTTTTAAGATTCTTTAGAAACCATTTAAAATATTTTAAAAATATCTTTTACTTAAAAGTCCAACTTTGGTTTGTCATTGATGTAACAGATTTTTTGAGCATCTGCTAAATGCCAGGAATACAAAGGTTACACTAATGATCCAGTTATTCCTCTTAAGTAGCTCATACTGTTGTGAAGGGCTTCCCTTGTGGCTCAGCTAGTAAAGAATCTGCCTGCAATTCAGAGACCCTGGTTCGATTCCTGGGTCAGGAAGATCCACTGGAGAAGGGATAGGCTACCCCCTCTAGTCTTCTGGCTTGGAGAATTCCATGGACTGTATAGTTCATGGAGTTGCAAAGAGTCAGACATGACTGAGTGACTTTCACTTAACTGTTGTGGAAGAGGTGGGTCAAAAATAAGCAGTTTCCTGCAGTGTGATAAATGCCACGATGGGGATTTACAAGGGGGAATCTTATAGGAAGGGCATCTGTGCAGAGTGTGTGTTCTAACTGGTTGCAACAAGATCTCCATTTTCTCTCCTTAAAATGTATTTTGATACTCCTCCCATGGAGAGTTATAGTCTGAGTGGGTGTCTCTGCCCCGCCTCCCTGGCCTTGAACCTGGGTTGGCCTGCGCCTGCAGCTTAATTAGTACTGTGTAACTTAAGAAGTGGGATTGTAAACAGGCGATGCTGCTTGCCTGTCACCATTCTGTGAGGAAGTGCTTGCCTGTCACTGTTCTGTGAGGACACCCAGGCGGCATGAAGAGGCCTTGAGTAGTAGTATTCTGGCTGATGGCCCCAGCTGAGGCCCCAGCTACCCTTCCCAACGGCCACCAGATGTGAGTGAAGAGTCTGTCCAGGGAACTCCAGCCCCAGCCACTGTCTGGCTGCAGCTACATGAGAAGCCCTAGTGAGAACCTCAGCTGAACCCCATCCACCCCAGTACTGGGAGAGATAATAAATGGTGGTTGGTGTTTGTTTCTTTCTTTTTTTTTTAATTGAGATATAATTGACATATTAGTTTCAGGTATACAGCATAATGATTTTATATTTGTGTATACTCTGAAATGATCACCACAATAAGTCTAGGAAGCATCCATCTTCACACATAGTTACAAAAATGATCATTGTTATTTGAAGCTAGTGAGTTTTTAGGTGATCACTTAGGCAGTAACAGGCACCTGGAACAGGAGCTAGTGCATACTTACATTCTCTGAAGTCCTCACTTTCCTTCTGTGTAAAGTTACAGGATTGGGCCAAAATATCTCTAGGGTTTTTTCTTTTAGTTCTGTGAAAGGAGGCCAGCATCCCTGCTTATGAAATCCTGCCTGGTTGTTGCAGGATTGCCACCGTAACTGTAGGATCCCACATGCTGGAAAACCCCAGCGCATGTCCTCTCTTTATATTCACCTGGGGCCTTTGCTGAGAATACCCATTTGGACTGAGTTTTAGACAAATCTCGAAAATTCTTTGTACCCATTTCTCTTGAAACCTAACAGAGAGGTCGTTATGACCAGTGAGCCTCCTGTTCCTTATTTCTTTTCCCCTGATAATCGCTCCAGTCTGCTGACCCTCCTAGGAATGCCAGTTACCTCTGGGTGTGATCTTTGCACCTCTGTATGGGAGGAAAGAGAATCCACTAGAGAGGAAGACTACCAGGGTGGGCCTACTGTTTATTGTTAAAATAATTTAAAGGTATCCGAGATGCTAGTAGTCTACTTTATTAACCTGAGTGAGGTAGCATGTATTGTACTACAATTTATGCACTTTTCCTGCATGTGTATTAAATAGCAATAAAAAGTTAGAAAGATTATAACTTAAAATAAGTAGAAAAGGAAATTTGTTGAAATAAAATGATTATTTCATCTTTGGCACAGGGCAAAATGCTTGGCTCATAATAAGCCCTCAAAAACATGTACTGAATGAATAAACTATGTAAAAAGAATACATGCAGGGTTATTGTTACCATCTTTCTAAATTCCATATATATGCGTTAGTATACTGTATTGGTGTTTTTCTTTCTGGCTTACTTCACTCTGTATAATAGGCTCCAGTTTCATCCACCTCATTAGAACTGATTCAAATGTATTCTTTTTAATGGCTGAGTAATACTCCATTATGTATATGTACCACAGCTTTCTTATCCATTCATCTGCTGATGGACATCTAGGTTGCTTCCATGTCCTGGCTATTATAAACAGTGCTGCAATGAATTCAGAAAGATGGTAACAATAACCCTGTATATGAGACAGCAAAAGAGTCACTGATGTTTAGAACAGTCTTTTGGACTCTGTGGGAGAGGAAGAGGGGGGGATGATTTGGGAGAATGGCATTGAAATATGTATAATATCATATATGAAACGAGTTGCCAGTCCAGGTTCGATGCACGATACTGGATGCTTGGGCTGGTGCACTGGGACGACCCAGAGGGATGGTATGGGGAGGGAGGAGGGAGGAGGGTTCAGGATGGGGAACACATGTATACCTGTGGCAGATTCATTTCAATATATGGCAAAACCAATACAATATTGTAAAGTTAAAAAATAAAATTAAATTAAAAAAAATACATGCAGGGAAAACAATTAGAAGTTAATATAAATACAGCAAAATGCTGTGGTGTTGGATTAGTGTGGGGGCTTTATGGGTGATTGTTGTCTGCTTTTTCAAGTTTTGAATTTTATGATTAAGCCCTATAGTTTTAAAATTATATAATTTGGGAATAAAGAATGGATGATTTTTTTTCAGCATTTATTTTTTAAAATTCTCTGAGCAGTCATAGGTATTAAGCTTGTGAATAATGAATATTACCTCATAACCTAACTTACACCAGAGATATAAATCACTGCTAGGAAAGAGCCTTCGTCCTTGAATGCTTCATTGGGCAGATGCCCTCATTTATCAGGATCAGAAGTCCTGTTCCAAGTCGGGTATGTGTTCATACCCATCAATGGACAATTTTAATGTCATGGTGAGTTTGCTAAATGCACAGCACCTTGCTGAATTGCACAAGGTGCTTCTGTGGTGGTAATTTCTCACTTGTTTCTGTCACGGTGACATGCACACTGCAGTCGCCCTACAGGCAGGAGGATCATGAGAGCTTGCTTGCTCCAGGTGACCTGCCCTTGGCTCATTGGAGAGTGACCCACCGTTGACTAAAGTCCCTTGAGCAGCACAGTGAGACTGGTGACTCCTCTTTCTTTTCACGACAGCAGAAATCTGTTCTATTCTCACTCTTCTTTGCTGGTTTCTTGGGGGTTTTGCTCCCTTTCTTGGTGCCATTTTTGCTGTTCAGGCTGCCAAGGGCTTGCATGTTTATTTTTATATTTCTGTTAAAGTTTGACAGCTAATTGCTCCTGAACGACCTGTAGCAGGTCCCCATCTTGGTCAAGAGCAAGTATAAGTTCTCCTTTTATCTCCATCCTAGAAACTGGCTATCATCTGTGTTTTATTTTTTTTTCTTCAAGATTATTATCCAAGTCATTTAAAATTAGGTGTTCTTTTAAGGATTGGGAAGGATAGGGTTAGAAAAAGTACACATTGGTATTCTAGACCCTGCATACCCTGAAGACTATTTCTGATGAAGAATAAACAAAGTTTTTATTTCAAGTTCTTTTTGTATCAACTTCTGATATGCTCCCCTGTGGTCACTAAATAGATTTGTTTTATATAATATTTGTGCTGTTTTGCTTTTAAATTTTAAAAAAATTCTGGAAGCGCTTTTTGATATACTTTTAAAAATCATTTAAATTGAGGTGTTACTCTATAACATGCCCAAATCTTAAATGAATACTCAGTGAATTTTAACGTATCTATATACCTTTGTAACTGCAACCCAGGTGGGTACCCATATGCTCCATGGTGCATCCTCCTTATTGGTACACCCACCAAAGATAATCTTCTAAAAGTCAGAAGTTTTCTAGCAACAGTTGATTTCACCTCTTCTTTAGCTTCATGTATATGGAAGTATATGGTGTGTATTCTCTTGTTTCTGTTTTCTTTACTTTATAGTCTATGAGACATGTGAATGTTGTCACTGTGTAGTAATCCATTGTATGAATGCATACTATTTATTTTTCCATTCCACTGTTGACAGACATTGGGGGTTTGCAATTAAAATATCTGAAGCTCTCTTTTGAAAAGATAGCTTTGGGTTTTATGAACATGTCATGTATGGATGTGAGAGTTGGGCTGTGAACAAAGCTGAGCGCCAAAGAATTGATGCTTTTGAACTGTGGTGTTGGAGAAGGCTCTTGAGAGTCCCTTGGACTGCAAGGAGATCCAACCAGTCCATCCTAAAGGAAATCAGTCCTGGGTGTTCATTGGAAGGACTGATGTTGAAGCTGAAACTCCAATACTTTGGCCACCTCATACGAGGAGTTGACCCATTGGAAAAGACTCTGATCCTGGGAGGGATTGGGGGCAGGAGGAGAAGGGGACGACAGAGGATGAGATGGCTGGATGGCATCACCAACTCAATGGACATGAGTTTGAGTGAACTCTGTGAGTTGGTGATGGACAGGGAGGCCTGGCATGCTGTGATTCATGGGGTCGCAAAGAGTCAGACATGACTGAGCGACTGAACTGAACTGAATGTGTGATTTTACTATCTAATCTTTGGTAGACTGTTATTTGGTATACATTTTTGTCTTCTCCCATTATAGTTGTAACACTTTGATATTCTTTGTTTTCCTATATTTACAATCCCCAAGTAAAATTACTTTTATTTATTTGTTTATTTTTGACTGTACCGTGTGGCTTGTGGGATCCTAGTTCCCCGACCAGGGATCAAACCCAGGTCCCCTGCAGTGGAAGCACAGAGTCCCAACCCCTGGACCTCCAGGGAAGTCCCCATTTCTATATGTTTAATGAAAATAATTCTACTTACTTGTCTCTCTTCTCTCATATAATTTATCCCCCATATTTTTACCCATGGTACTTGATCCACTAGTAAAGACACTGAAGCAGTGACTTCATTGGAAAGAGAATTTTAAGAGATTTTAGGCCCTTGTAGAGAGAGTCTGGTGCAGTTACTTCCCTCCGTGGGTGAGCACCAGAGGTGTCATGTTCCTTATCCAAGAGCAGCCAGCCAGCCAGTCAGTGATAAAGCTGGGATCTATGGGTTGTGAATTCTGTTCACAGAGCTCTTTCACTTAACCATGTTGCTCACTTGAGTGGGTGGGGAGTGCCAAAAGATTTCCCTTTGAAACAAAAAAGAAATGATTTAATCCTTTCAAAAATGTAATTGGGAAATAAGCTACCACAATGTACTGTTTAATCCAGTGAATCCATTTTGAAACATTTGTTCTCAAGAAGTCATCTATAAGACACACCTGCAAGCCATCTCAGCAGATCAAGTCAGGCCCACCAGCCTAAAATCTCTTAAAATTCTGTCTTTGCAATGAACTCACCACCCATTTTTGTGCAGTCTGCAAACTGAGAATGGTTTTAACCTTTTTCAATGGTTAGAAAACAAATCAAAAGAGTGATATTTTATGACATATGAAAACTTTATGAAATGCAGACATCAGTGTTCATAAATAAAATTTTATTGGAACACAGCTACATTCATTTGTTGATTGCTGCTTTAAAGCTACAATGTCAAAGTTGAAGAGTTGCAACAAAGACCATATGGCCTGCAGAGCCTAATGTATTTACTGATCTGAGCCTTTTCAGAAAAAGTCTGCTGACCCCTGATGTAAAAAGAGGAAAAACTATGTGCATGAAAACATTTGTTGAAGCATTTTTTAGTTAGAATAAAAAACAAAAAACATGAAAATGTCAGGCCAACAGTATGGTTATTTAAATTATAATTTAATAATTATAAATTATTTGTTATTTGACCATTAAAGTTATAATTCTAAAAACTATATAACCAGCATAAAAATTCTTATTACTTGAGAGATTTAAAAGCAAAAAATAATTCCTGATGACTCCTTTGTGTGAACAGAGGTAAAGACTAAAAATAATTTTCAAAATTAATCATGGCTATAAGTGGCTCAGCTGGTTAAGAACCCATCTGCCAATGCAGGAGACCCAGGTTCAATCCCTGGATTGGGAAGATCCCTTGGAGAAAGGAATGGCCACCCACTCAAGTATTCTTGCCTGGAGAATCGCATGGACAAAGGAGCTTGGTGGGCTACAGTCCATGGGGTTGCAAAGAGTTGGACACGACTGAGTGACTGAACAATGACAATTAGTGCCATAAATAATTTATAGTCATCAGTGGTTTTTTTCCAACATTTCTGTAGTGTTATTTTCTATTTTAATGAGAAATTAAAACCTTACAATAGTTTCTTATCCATCATCTTCTGAGAATATGATATTTTAATATCATATTAAATTTTACATGGGCTTCCCTGATAGCTCAAATGGTAAAGCGTCTGCCTACAATGCAGGAGACCCAGGTTCCATCCCTGGGTCAGGAAGATCCCCTGGAGAAGGAAACGGCAACCTATTCCAGTATTGATGCCTGGAAAATCTCATGGACCGAGGAGCCTGGTGGGCTACAATCCATGCAATTGCAAAAAGTCGGACACAACTGAGCGACTTCACTTCACTTCATAATATTAGTAGTTATTATTACTTAATATTACTTAATAAATAAGTTATTATTACTTAATATTCTGTACAATATTAGTAGTTACAATATTTGTGCTATCATTAGTCAAGGAACTCTAGAATGGTAGGTTGGGAGGGACCTTGATTTTCTCTAGTTTAGTGCTTAAGTATTATAGTTGAGGGATTGATATTGAAGTTAAAAAATATAGTAGTTTTTATTCTCTCAAAACTGAAGATTCTGTCAGTAAATGCATTAACTTTAATGAATAAAATGGCAGTATGTAACTGCTTAAAAAACCAAATGCTTTCCCCTCTTAAGTCAAATTCAGCTTAATTTAAATGAACAATTTAAATTCACAATCTGATCCCACCCCACCCCACCCCCCCGTCTCATACGTATTTTCCAGTCCTCCTGTACATTAAATACTCACTTCTAACAGGACTGATTTTTTCTTTCCCCGATGACCTCCAAAGCTGCCTTGTATATCCATCTGTTCTTTAGCATTCTTGGTCTCTGACTCTCATTTGGTGCTTAGTCAAGGTTGCTTTATGTTGTTCAGTGGGTATATTAATTTCCTGTTGCTACTGTGACAAATTACCAGACCTGGTGGTTCAAAACAGCACAAATTTATCATCTTACAGTTTTGGAAATCAGAAGTCTAAAATGTGTTTTCCTACACTACAATCAATGCATGTGTCCACAAGGGCTGCATTCAGTCTGGAGTCTCCAAGGGAGAACTCCTTTCCTTGGCAAGCTTCTAGAGAACTCCTTTCCTTGGCAAGCATTCCTAGCCTTGTGGTCCCTAACTCCATCTTCAAAGCTGGCGGTGTAGCATCTTGAAGTCTTTCTCTGACTGACTTTCCTGCCTCATTCCTTTAAAGATCCTTTGATTACATGGGACTCACTTGATTAATCTCCCAATCTCATGTTACTTAATTACATCTGAAAAGTCTCTTAGCTATGTAAAGTAACATATTCACAGATTTTAGAGATTAGGATGTAGACATTTTTGGAGGACTATTCTGCCTACCACAGTGTGTGTTTTTTATTTTTTTTATAACATATGAGTATTATTTTTTTCTTTGCAGTAGTAATAATATATGCTTATTGTAGACCATTTAGAAAATGTAATAAAACAAAGCAAAGAAAAAGTCCAGTCACCCAAAGACAGCATTTTGGTGTGTGTCCTCTCTTTTTCATACATTTATGTGTAATAATTTTGTTCAAAAGTAATTTCTTAAATTATGTATTCATTTTGCATATAATGTTAGTGGAACGGTAAACTAACTTTTGCATATATATTTCCATAGTCCCTGATGCCTAATGTAGTTAGTACGCCTCAGTACACATTTGTCATTTGATATAAGTAGATGTTGAGAAATTGATGGGTGTTCTGAAATAATAAACTTTACATTGAGGAATTGACTTAAGCATTATGATAAACTAACCTTCTCTCTTTAGGTTTTATTTGATTCTTGAATGTATCTCTTGATTAACTTGGTAGATTTTCCCTCTTATTTCTACCCATCAATAATCCTCAGACTATTGCTTATTTAACAGTTCAAACCAATTCATGCATTTCATTTCCTTTCAGCCTTTGAGATGGCACCATGCATACTAATGACTCCCATGCACTTGTTGAGAAAGAGCTTTCCTGGGGCACAGGCTGCCCACTGCAGTGATGTGATATCCAGGAAGCCTGCCATCTCTGACTCACCTCACAGGAGGTGCTCAGAAAAACACAAGGAAAACAAATATCTGGGAAATGGAAAGGAGAAAAAACTCTTTATAGAAAGAAACAGTTTTCTACTAAACATTTTAAAATATTGTGTACATACTACAGTTGTTCTAGGATTAATTTTCATGTCTTTTGTGATGATTCATGTCTCCTATTTTTAGAGGTTTGCTGGACATGGTGCTTTCAGACTACACTTCCTACAGTACTCAACTACAGAACTGTATTCATTAGGGTGTGGGGCGGGGAGGAAAGGAGTCATTTGTGACATTATCAGGTGGTTTTAGTTCAAAGGAACAAGTTTTAAATTGTTTCACTATTTAAGTGTCCTGAGGACAGAGTAATCTACAGACAGTAGAACTCATGGTTGGTATCATCCAGAAGTGGTTTTGTTTTACATCAGTACTCCTGTATTGTGTTCAAATTCCTTCATCTTTCCCTTGCCCCCCCTTCCTTCCTTCTCCCTCTTTTTCTTTCATTATTTTTTTTCTTTCTCTCCTCCTCTCCCTTTCTCCTTCCCTTCCTTTCTTCCTTTTAAAAATCAGTATAGGTATAAATAATGTTATATAGTACACTTATTTAATCTCTTGTTTAAAAATAATTAAGGGAGTATGTTGCTTTTTTATTTTTCCAAGTTGAACTAAAGTTGGAAGTTTAGTTTGCAAGTTCTTTCTTTTCTTCCAGTATGATTGAGATATAACTGACATAAAGCACTATAGAAGTTTAAGGTGTACAGCATAATAAATTGACTTATATCATAAAATGATTACCATAATAAGTGGTAATGTTTAGTGAGTATGCATCATTTCATATAGGTACAAAGTTAAAGAAGTAGAAAAAGAATTTTTGTGTGTGATGAAAACTCTTGGGATTTACTTTCTAAACACCTTTGTTATGTAACATACTGGAACAATTAATTATACTTATGTCATATATTACATTACTAATACTTATTTATCTTATAACTGGAAATTTGTACCTTTTGACCAACTTCATCCAAGTTTCCCCTTCCCGGCTTCCCTGCCTCTGATAACCACAAATGCATTTTCTTTTTCTATGAGTTTGTTTGTTTATTTGTTTTGTAAGTGTAAACGACCTACAGCACTGTGTTGGTTCCTATTATATAGCATAGTGATTCGATATTTCTATACATCTCAAAATTCTCAACTTTTAAGAAAAGTTATGAGGTTGCTCAAAGTGCTACAATAGTGAACCATCATGTCAGACTTGGTGGCCAAACCCAATGCATTGAACGGCATTTCTTGAGCATCTAAACCTAGGCAGGTCATTGCAGGCTCTCACAGGGCTGGCCTAAGAAACTCCTGCTCACTCTGCACTTTGCCCCTTTTCCATATGACAGCATATCAAGGAAACCAAGGAACGAAGGCAGAGAGAGGAGGGGAAGAACAGCAGTGGGTAAAGTAATGACAGTTTCACCTGTTCCCCAGCCCTCTTTCTCAAAGGTCATCATGAAGAGGACCAGGTGACACCTACACACAGTAGTGGGTTTGCTTTAAAGGAAAGGAACTTGAGTTTAGGAAGCCTAAATCTTTTATAAAGAACAATTATTAATAATAAGACACTGAGGGAGAAGTTATCCTTATTATTCTGTACTTTTGCTCTGGAGGGAGACACTATTTCATCCAAAACTGTTCTCTGTACAATCTTGAAAAGATAATTCAGAACAAAGACTTTGAGTTCCTTGGCTTGTAAGATACAGAAAAGCATGAGAGGTCAATAGAGAGTTGTCTGACAACACTGTTTTATCTATATGCCTGTTTATTTTGTCTTCTCCAAAGAATATTAAGCTCCATATGTATAGAGATTTTTTTCTGTTTTGTTCATTCTCTATCTGCAGTGCCTAGAACAGTACCTGGCATACAATAAGTGTTTGTTGGATGAATTAATGAATGGTTGTAATTATTTAATGTATGTCCTATCAGTAAGAATGATGAGAAAAAATAACCTTGTTATGTGTATTGCAGTTCACTGGTGTTTAGATATTACCTTCATGTTTTGAGAGTAAATTTCCAAATTTAACACTGATCTTTATTTTATTAAAACCACTTGATTTGATAATATACACATTTAAAGGAAAGTCATGAAAAAGGATATTTTAACTGAAACATGCTGTAGATTTTATTGTAGTTGGGGGCTTTTGAAACAAAATGCTGTGTGTAGACAAAGATCAGTAATAACAGTGAATACCCAGCATTTTGAGTTTGGATGTACCACATGGATTTAATTAAAATTTCAGCTGAATTTTTTTACTGTGTGGGTCTAAGTGTTTAGATTAAATTTTGTTAAGTGTAATACTTGCTTAATGCTACAAATTTTCCATTTGTCCCTTGGGTTGATATAATTCTCCCAACTGTAGAAAAAAATAAGAATATTCATCTCTTTAAACATTCATAGGTTATATTTAGTTATGGTGCAGTGTTGGGCTGCATTATAGTTTAAGAGTGGGGTGGTAGATTAGCTCTGCCACTCAAGAGTTTTATAATCTTGAGCAAGTCCCTGAATGTCTGCACCACATTTTGTACTGCATTTGGAAGGTCAGATTAGATACTTTTTAATGTTCCAACTCCAGATCTTTTTCAGTTTTGGCTACTCACACAACTGTCTTTCATTGTGGTCATGTTTTCAGGTGATGTCCTCGTTGCTGTGAACGACGTAGAGGTGACCTCTGAGAACATAGAGAGAGTTCTGTCTTGCATTCCTGGACCTATGCAGGTGGACATTCTTTTTCTGTGTTTTGTGATGAAATAGGTGTGTCTTGTGCTATTTTCTTTTTATAAAATTCTGAAAAGAGTCATGTATAATGGGTGAGTTATACACTAGAATACTTTAAAATTTTTAGCTCTCAACATTTTTAGCTTTTGGAGGTAGTTCTAAAGGGAAAGATAAATATCTGTAAGAACAATACTAAAAACTACATAATAACCAACTTGCCATTGTAAGTACCATACATATTGATGAAAATCCAGTTTCTCGAGAAGTCACTTTTAACCAGTCATGGAATTTTCTATTCTGACTTATTAAAATCATAATTTCTATAAAGTTTTTAAAAATGTGGTTTGGTTTTGTTTAAACACTATACTCTTTTCTTGATTTTTATGTTATCTAGGTTAGCCTTACTCCTGAGCTTTTATTTAGCCACATAATGAATTATTTTTCATTCCTTGTAAGGTAAAAATATATTTTCTCTATAATATGTTATTTTGATACTCTAAGCATTGACATTTTGTATTATAGATGACATTTTTAGGTCATTAGATGTATTTTTAAGATGCCATACCTCCTATTCAGGAATGTTCTACTCTTGTTAGCATGGGGAATTGGCTTTCTCTCTTTCGAGGGGTAGGGAGGATGATATGCTTTAGAAAGGTGAGAGGCTCCATCAGACAGTAAAAGAAGGAAGCCATTTTTAGATTGATGGGAATGAAGAACAGAATGCCTAATAAATCAGAATCATACCTGCATCTGATTGAGACTGTGAGGTAACAGGACCCATTACAAAGTTTTCTTGTTTTCGAAGAAGTAAAATTTTGTTGTATTCACTTCCTTTTCAAAATACACACACATGCGTGCACACACATACTTTGAACATACACATACATACAGATGCTCTGTAAATGAAGCTGTCTTTGGAAATGCAAAATGAAAGTGCTGGAATAACCATGATAGCCAGTGACCAGCCATGCCTAGGAGTGGTTAGACAGATGCTGCTGTCTGAAATAAAAAAGAGAATCAGGCAGACACCAGGCATGGAGAAGGAAATAGCAACCCACTCCAGTATTCTTGCCTGGAGAATCCCATGGACAGAGGATCCTGGAGGGCTACAGTCCACAGGGTCACAAAGAATCGGACACGACTGAGTGACTAAGCACACCAGACACAGTGCTGGAGCAGAGTGTGGGGGTATGCCCTTCAGTTGCTAGATGCGGAGAGGAACAAGGGTGGGCCAGGGTACCGGAGCACCTCACTGGGCTCAGACAGGAGCTACTTACCCGTCAGTAACGAAAAATCACGGTATCTTAAAGCCTGAAACAGTGTCATCCAAGTAAACTGGCTGCATGTGAGCCCCGAATGAGGGCTCCTCCTTTCTTGCCTGTGTCACTTGCAGGTGTCCTGACAGTACTGCCAGGGTTCAGCCACATCTGTTCTGCCTTCACAAAAAGAATTATGTTTCCAGTGGAGTCACATTATTCTTACATTTAATTAATACACAGCATTTGCAAATTTGGCAATGCACAGTTGGCAGAAAAAGGAAGGGAAAGAAATAATGATTTAAATATTTTGGACCAATTTCACCCACCATTTCCATGTCCTTGTTAAGCATGAAATAGGAGTTGTATATCTGCTGCTTGCCCAGTTTGCCATTACAACTGCATTAAATGTTCTGTGTTTAAACATACACATATATATATATATATATACTGTATATATATATATATTTTTTTTTTTTTTACAACATTATTCTTAAGTGCCAATTCTTATATCTTGTGCCAAAATGAGGAAACAGCAGTCCTCACTTCGGCTGCACATATACTAAAATTGAAACGATACAGAGAAGATTAATGTGGCCCCTGCACAAGGATGACATGCAGGTTCAGGAAGTGTTCCTTATTTTTTGAATGTCCAGTATGGTCAATAAATAAATAGAATTAAAAATTAAAAAACAAAATGAGGAAACAGCAAAGATGGAAGAAACACTGTTGTGGGTCAGAATGATCATATTGAGAGAGTATGTTGAACTCCAGCACGGCCTTGCCTGCCTATTGTAATTTCAAGGGGATTTTTGCCCGTATACAGCCTGAGAATTGGGAAGGGAACTAGAATTTGTAGGGTGCCAGGAAGTATGTTGGTGCTTTGCTAATAGCATTCCCTTTGATAATTTCATTTGTTCCCCCATAACAATCTATATTAATCTCCTGTTTTACACATGAGAGAAAAAGACTCTAGGAGAGAATTAATGATTTGTCCAAGATTACAGAATTAATAACTCAAAGAACTGGAGCCAAAACTGACTCCACAACATGATGCTCCGATTGCACGCACAGCCTGGGTGCGTCCTTGTGTTTGTATCCCCTTGTTCTTGCCACAGCTAACTGCAGTGGACTTGTCTCAGAAAAAGCTGTTCTACCTAGTTGGTACCTATGGCATTTAAAACGGTGATTCAGGCAGTAAGAGAAGAGGAATGCTGATTTATAAAGAATACCTTGAAAAGTGAAAGTGAAAGTCGCTCAGTCGTGTACAACTCTTTGTGATGCCATGGATAGTCCATGAAATTCTCCAGGCCAGAATACTTGAGCCGGTAGCCTTTCCCTTCTCCAGGGAATCTCCAGGCTCCTCAGTCCTTCTCTAGGGATTCTCCAGGCAAAAATACTGGAGTGGGTTGCCATGTCCTCCTCCAGGGTATCTTCCCAACCCAGGGATCGAACCCAGGTGTCCCACATTGCAGGCGGATTCTTTATCAGCTGAAACACCAGGGAAGCCCAAAGAACACCTTAGGAGACTTTATTTTAATTTTGGAAATAACCAACAGTAGCATGTTAAGCTTATACTCAGGGTATAAAAATAGCCTGAAATGCTTCTCGTCATCCAGCAGAAGATGTCCCGGGAGAGAATGTAATGTGGCAGAAAGGTCACTGAGGAGAAGGAGGGCAGATCTCTATTTTAAACCTCGCTCTGAGCAATTTTCATAAGTCTTCTGGGTTTCACTTTCCTCATCTATAATCAGAGGGCATTTGTGAGAATAAATCTCTGAGCCCTCTTCCAACTCTACAGTTCTGTATTTCAATTTTAAATAAGTTCTGCTATAAATAGATTCAGAATACCAGCATGAAGTCCAACAGCAAAGCCTGGACAGTAGGTGACACAGAGAGACTAAATCATTTCTTTTAAAGCTAAGTTTTAACATTCTGCAAAACAGCTACCTTCGAGTCTTCAAAAATGTTAATGTCATGAAAGAAAAAAAGGCTAGAGAATTGTTTTAGATTAAGATAGACTAAGCTAACATACAACCAAATGCAGCAACTCTTCCTTTATTGATCCTCTAATGCAATTGGGAATAGCTTTATCGGGACATTTGGGGAAATTTGAATATGGTCTTTGTTAGAGAAGAGTATTGTGTGTCATATCCCTAAATGTCATAATTATATTTGGTCGTGTAGCCTTAGGAGATACATACTAAGGTACTTAGCAGTGAAGTATTAAAGTAGCTGCAAGTAGTTCTCAGGTAGTTCAGGCAAAATTATTTTTTTTAAATAAAAAGAAGGTAAGGATATAAGAAGAGGTGAGTAAGACAGGGGAGAAAGGAGGGAGGAAGCAAGTGTGGCAAAATGTGTTTTAAAAAATGGCTGTAACTGAGTGAGAGGAATGTATGGGTGATCATCGTACACTTCTTGCAACTTTCTGTAGGTTTAAATTTTTTTAAATAAAAAGTTGTGGGTTTAAAAAAAATGTTTCAGAAATTCAAAATGACAAGAACAAAGGTGCCAGTACTCTTCTAATGACTGAGTTTTGTGATCTTGATCTGTTGCCACATCTCTGTGCACTCATTCATTCAACCAGCAAGTGATTGTGCAGGTAGAACACCATCCCCCCGCCCCCTGGCTTCGTCAGGGAATTTGGGTCCAAACATTGCAGTTTTCACTTTCATGCATTGGAGAAGGAAATGGCAACCCACTCCAGTGTTTTTGCCTGGAGAATCCCAGGGACGGGGGAGCCTGGTGGGAGGCCGTCTATGGGGTTGCACAGAGTTGGACACGACTGAAGTGACTTAGCAGCAGCAGCAGCAGCATTGCAGTTGACCAGGACTGATTGCAAAAGTACCGGGCCATTGCTGGTTTTCCTGAAACTTTGGAGGAATCCAACCCCTTTTCTGGAAGACCAGCCTGCAGAACATTACTTCTTAGGCCTATGAAAGGAGAAAAGGCTTCTTAAAGGAGATGATACTTGAGTAGAATATTTTGACTTTTATTATTTCCTTGTTAAACAAAAGTGGTGCTCATATATATTGTGGAAAGATTAGGAAGTAGACAGACACGTTTTCTTAAAAGTATTTGTAAATCTTTTTTACTCTCAGAACCCAGAAAGTAACTAGTTAATGTCAGTATGGCGGATTCATTTTGATATTTGGCAAAACTAATACAATTTTGTAAAGTTTAAAAATAAAATAAAATTAAAAAAAAAGAAAGAAAAAAAAAATAAAGAAGATGACTGATGTGATCAGATTTGCATTTAGGAATATATCCCTCTGGATGGGACTGCAGATTGGGAAACCAGGTGCTCAGCTTTATGATAGTCCAGAAGAGAGGGGGTTATGGTCTGGGCAAAGGCCTTGGCTGTGGATGCGGAGGAGAAGAAGTAGGTGAGAGGTGAAGTGGGTGAGAGGTAAAGCATGTGGGAAGTAAAGAGGACAGTACACTCTGCAGGAGATAATGGAGTCCATGGTGCCTTCCAGTTTTTCTCGAGTAGTCCCATGATATTGTCCAAAAGAGGAGGATCAGAGAGAATTTGCTGAGCCAAGTGGACTCAATTCCTTCAGACTTTTAACTAAGGACTATTCAGAGCATCTGCCAGACAAAGGAGAAAGGATCAGACACATGGAGAGCAGCGAAGATGTTGTGAGAGAGACATGCGGACGACGAGGCAGAAGTGAGCCTGTAGTCTGGCTGTGCAGTCCCTCGTGTGGAGAGGCTGGCGTGGCAGGCAGCTAATGGGGAAGGGAGCGTTGGCTGGTTTGTTTGGCAGAGGCCAAAGCAACATTGCTTGTTACACAATGTGGATAGGAGAGGGTAATTAAAGCAGCAAGGTTTTGGAAGTAGTGAGTTATAGAGTGCATGTCCTTGGACCTGAGAATAAGGTACAGCATCCCCTGAAGGTGTCGGGGGGTGAAGGGAAGGGAGGAGGAAAGAAAGGCTTGGTAAATTGCACAAATAAGAAAACCTTTTGAGAGAGACAGGAGATGATGAAACTTGTCACAGTTTAATGTCCATGGAGGAACAACAGAATACATTTCCTTTAAGAAGCTTCACATAAACTCAACAGAAGACAACCCTTTTTAAAATGAGAAGTTTCATATAAACTCAAGACAAAACTTTTCTATAAGAAGGTTGATATAAACAATCTTATATTAGATGTTACTCAATAAAAGTTTTTTTTCCTATAAAACATATGATATCCTTAATATTTACATATGTCAACCCCTTTTAAAAAATAGCGCTTAACTTTTAATTTGGTTATCTGTCTCACCCTTTTATGGTTTTATCAAAGCAACCAGATTCCCTGACATTTATAGCTACTTAGCATGTAAGCTTTTCAAAATATCTTGCTAAAGTGTAATTATCTTTGCATTATGGAGCCAGCTTTACTTACATCAGAAGAATAGTGGCTAAAGTAGTTCCTTAAAGAATGTTAACAGGTGGTTCTGTGGTGTGTGTCTTGTTTGAGTTTTTCCCATAGTGAGGGGAAAAGTTGTTTTCAAGTGTGTCACTCTTCACCAGCATAACATACCAGTCTTAAATTTTAGGTTGTTGTAGCTGTCTAAAGTACAATTGGTAAATTTTTCTAAATCTACCAGCTAATTTCCTTTGGTCATACCCTATCTTTTGACCTCTCCACCCATGAGAATCTGAGCTGGAGAAGATGCCCCTCCTGTTCACATTTCTCTCTCTGAGCACCTCTCACAGAGAGACGCTCCATCAGACCCAGCCCGCCTCTGTGACGCCTGCTCCCTGAGGTTGTCACTCATGCTCTGCTTGCTACAGTCAGATCTCTCACCCTCCATTCCACTCATATGACCAGCTCCACCCTAGAGCCCAGTGCTGGGGACGGTCTTCACAGCTACCCTCTCTAAGGGTACAAAGTCTGCACTAGAGATTTCCCCAAATTCTAAAGATTTCTCACATTTTCAAGGAACACCACCAAAGACTACCATATATTTTCTTTTGGACATTCCTAAATCCTTATTCTCAGATAAAAGAACACCCTAAGTAACAAGCCATTTTTGCTTCATCAGGTCCTCATTCAAGGATTTAATATATTTATGCTTGTGCATGCTCAGTTGCTCAGTCGTGTCTGACTCTTTGCAAGCCCATGGACTGTAGACCTCCAGACTCCTAAGTCCATTGAATTATCCAGGCAAGAATACTGGAGTGGGTTGCCATTTTCTTCTCCAATGTTTATGCTTATTTTTATATTTTTATTTATATATACATATATTGAGCATTACACACTAGAACAGATGCCACCCTCAGAACATAAGTCTTTCAGGCCATGTATTGGTTCCATATTGCTTGTTTGGATCAAAACCTCACACCAAATATTCTTTTTCACATCTTTCTAAGATCATTTCTGAAACAGTGTCTCTTCAGCTTTTCTTCACCTCATCCTTCTTATCCTTATATTAATTTTTCAAATAACTCTTGAGTGTTCCCATATAGGATCTCTGACTTGTTTATATTTTTATTTAGTTTACTTAATATTCCAACACCTCCCCACCGCCCAGTTATACTAGTGTTCTACTACCTTGGGTTTTTTTTTGTCCATACAGCATGCAGATCTTAATTCCCCAGCCAGGGATTGAACCTGCACACCCCCTGCAGTGGAAGCGTGGAGTCTTAACCACTGGACCACCAGGGAAGTCCCTAGCCTTTCTAGATACAGTGTTTTAATTCCAAGGGCACATTTTTCAGCATCAAGTTTATAGAACACATTGCAGTTAGTAAGGGTTGATCTTTTCCATTTGGAATATTAAATGCTTTGTAAACAAACATGAACATTTGGCCTCAGAAAAATTTCATGAGGAACTTCTCCCTTCCTGCTATCTAGCCATGACTTGGTTCATCTTAACTCTGAATATATACATATTGATGAATTTAGACCTTATGTCCCTTTTCTACTTGTTAGTAAAATAAATCTGAAACTTATTTTAGAAAGGATGTTTATTTAACTAAATTCACTGTAGGTGTGTGTGTGTGTGTGTTAGTCGCTCGATCGTGTCTGACTCTCTGAGACCCCATGGACTGTAGCCTGCCAGGTTCCTCTGTCCATGGAAATTTCCAGGCAAGAATACTGGAGTGGATTTCCATTTCCTTCTCCAGGGGATCTTCCCAACCCAGAGATAAAACCCAGGTCTCCCACATTGCAGGCAGATGCTTTACTGTCTGAACCACCTTAGGTAGACAAAGATAACTCAGTGCCCCTGAAATATCAGACAGCTACAGATAAGCAAAATTGAATGCAACCATAGTCACTCTTTGCCAACCAAAAAAGAAAGATATCTAGATAGTTTTTCTTTTGGAAAGTTTTATTCATCTGGGTAGATTTATTTCACAGTATAATACTAACAATAGATAGGCTGATGGGATTATGAATTTTTAAAAATAATATGCTTATGAGAATATATATATTTAAGACTCATTTTTTAAAATGACAGTGATATATTAGTATTTATCATATATTTAAAGTTGGCCTTGAAAACAGTACCTCTTTTAATAAGTTATTAAAAATAGGGATTATTACTGCCTTGATAGTAATTTTTAAAAGTTTCCTCTCAAAATACAACTTACTGCATATTAACAATTTTATCTGCTTTTAAATATTGAAGAGATTTCTTTTACCCCCAGTTTATTGAGGTTTGATTGACAAATAAAAATTGTATCTGTTTAGATTGTACAGTGTGATGATTTAATATACTTATATCATCCAGACTTCTGTATTCTTGATCAAGCATGAATTTATTTTTTTATTTTTAAAATTTAGTTTTAAAAAGTCATTGTACTTTAATGTCTAAATTTAAAATTATATAGATTGTTATGATTAGAATGTCCTGACTTATCTGTATTCTGATAAGATTTTAAACATTAAGAATATTTTGTGCCTATGTAGCTTGTGATGATGTCCTTGCTACACAAAATTAACTATATTTAGTGATGACTTCTTTTAGTCAAGATACACTGGTGCTTCTTCAAGATAAGCAAGTTGTCTTTGGCCAGCTGGCATTTAGACACATATCTCCTTTTTCAAGGAAAGGTAATTGAGAAGTGGAAGCTACCTTTCAACAACTGGAAAATGGCCACATTCTGGACTCTTACCAATATTATTTGACATCAAGCCATGAAATTAAACTATCTTTATAAGATAGATAATCTTCTTAGGGCCACAGTTCAAGATCCAGCATGTTGATAAGTTTTTGTTCTTGTTAGCCTTTATTTTAAAGGACCACAAAGAATATCTAAGAGAAGAATATTTGAATATCACCATTTGAAAGGAGAGCTAATTTTGGTTGTATGAGGTTGCTTTTAATCCTGAATCTCTTCCTGCCAATTTCCCCAGATGAGTCAGTACTATTAGTATTTGTAATGTAGTGTTACTCTTTATTACACTGTCAGCTTATACTAACTTTTGTTTTCCCGTGGCATATCTTGTATTTGTTGTCAATATTTCGAATACAATGTGTGTGTGTTAGTCGCTCAGTCCCACTCTTCGTGACCCCATGGACTATAGTCCGTCAGGCTCCTCTGTCCATGGGATTCTCCAGGTAAGAACAGTGGAGTGGTTTGCCATTTCCTCCTCAAGGGTATCTTCCCGACCCAGGGATCTAACCCTCGTCTTTTATTCTCCTCCATTTTGCAGGCAGGTTTTTTACCACTAGTACCATCTGGGAAGTCCCTAAAATACAATGACTATGTTTAAATTAATGAACTTAGGTACAGAGATTTATACATTCCTACTCAATAAATGTTTGTAATAATATGTACCAGCTATTGTTCTAGGAGCTGGAGATACAAATAAAAATAGAATACACAGTTCCTGCCATCAAGGAGCCCATACTCTACAGTGATTTTTTTTATGCATACTGGAGTGAATATGCATGTACAGAGTCTTCTTTGTGAAAACCACTGCTGATTTTCCCTTGTTATAAAATCAATACATTTTAATTTTTTAAAGGTGAAACTGACATTCGAAAATGCATATGCTATGAAGAAGGAAATAACTCAACCAAGACAGAAAAAGGCACAGTCAAACACAAGTGATCTAGTCAAACTTCTGTGGGGAGAAGAGGTAGAAGATATCCAGCAGAATATTCTAAACACTCCTCACATCGTTATGTACCTCACGCTACAGCTTGACTCGGAAACATCAAAGGAAGAGGTGAGTGTCTTTTCAAAAGTGCAAAGGAAAAAAGTAAGGACAAGGACATTTTTGTAGACTTCCAAATGCATGGTAAGTTTCCTCAGCCATTCTGTGTCTTGTTTTTCAGGTATCTCTCTTCCATACAGCAGTCTTCACATTGACAAGCTCAGTGAGCCCATTTATAGAGATTACTAAAATGTTTGAATTTGTTTCTCCTTATCTTCTTTTAAAATGTCTATTTGAACTGCTTTTTCCATGATTTTTTTTTAACCTATACTTGGTTGCTTGTCTCATTATTATTCTTGCTGTATGTTCTTATTTCTGTTTTCTTGTGATTAAATATTTTCTCATATTTGTCTTAACAGATTCTAAAGTTAAACACTATCTTTACTCTTTTTCAAAATAATTCAAAGTCCTTAGTACACCTTAACTTCAATTTTCCCCTCTTCACATACATGCTATTATCATCAGTAGTTAAGTGCCATCATTTTTTTAAATTCTACAAATTGAGCATAATTATACTACTGCTGCTGCTACAGCTGCTGCTAAGTCGCTTCAGTCGTGTCCGACTCTGTGCGACCCCAGAGTCGGCAGCCCAACAGGCTCCCCTGTCCTGGGATTCTCCAGGCAAGAACACTGGAGTGGGTTGCCATTTCCTTCTCCAGTGAATAAAAGTGAAAAGTGAAAGTGAAGTCACTCAGTCGTGTCCGACTCTTTGCGACCCCATGGACTGCAGCCTACCAGGCTCCTCCATCCATGGCGTTTTCCAGGCAAGAGTACTGGAGTGGGGTGCCATCACTGGTACTATTTATTATTGTATTTTATATATTACAGAATGTATAAATTATATATCATAAAGTTCATATTTTATGCGTCATATTTCATACAGATGAATCATCTTTAAATTTGCATGTATGTTTACCTTTTTAAAATTCACTATTCTTATATCTCACCTTATTTGATTATTTTTCTTCTTCCTAAAACTTATACTTTAGTCATTTCTCTTTCACTGAATTCTTTTTGTTGTTATTTATCTGATGCTGCCTTTTTCACCCTTCTTGAGAGGTAGCTTTGTAATCCTTCCGGTAATACCTTCTTTGTAAGTCTTCTTGTGTTGCCAAGAAGATGAAGTCAACACATGGCATTGGTCATGCCAACTAAACATAAAGTTTTTTTCTCTAATCTGTTTGAAGACAGTATTTCTTTGTCTTCTGACTTCCACAGTTGATATTAATTAATGACTCTCCATTATTCCTTTTCAAGAACTGTTGTATTTTCTGTGTTCAGTTTCTTGCTTCTGCTATGTCCAAACTGCTTTTTAACCTCTCCGTGGTATTTGTTTGTTTAAACAGTCCCATTTTTATTTTGAGAAATTCCTGGAAAGTTTTTAACTAATTTACATGCAAATCTGCTGGACTATTCCTGATAATCCCTTGTTGCTTGCTTGTCTTATTGATCCTTTACTTTCTCTAAGCATCTCATACAGATCTCTTCTCCTGATGGGGACTCTGACTTGTGGTGGCTTACCTTGTTATGTTGTAGGGTATCACTGACTAAACTTGCTGCTTGATTTTTATCTTTGGGCGTCCTTTGGTTCTAAGTGGGGAATACCTTCCTGCAAGGAGAATTTGCTTCTTCTGCTTCTGTCACTGACCTAGGGCACTTCAGCCTCACCCAAAGGTCTGGGGTAACACGATGGTCCTAGGCTCAACTCACCTACCTAGCTATTGGCCCAAAGCTCAGTGTCCTGACCAAAGACATTGTATGTATCAGCCCTCAAGACAACCTGCTTCTGTCCTTCTGGCCTCTACTTACACTCCCAGCTGAGGCCCCAGCTTGCTTTGCAGTGCTGAAGGAAGGGTATGGAGAGGATATCATTGGAGACCTCTCTAGTTCTTTTATATTGAGCAGTTCAACAAGTATGTTTTGGCCATGAATCTGGTTGTTTTACAGCACAAGGGTCTCAGAGCACCTAGTGTACCATAATGCTTTGAGCAGAAGTGAAATCAAAAAAGTTTTTACCGGGACTTCCCTGGTTAAGACTCTGAACTTCTACTACAGGGGTGGAGGTTCCATCCCTGGTTGAGGAACTAAGATCCCACGTGTTGCGAGATGCTGCCAAAAAATAAATAATTAATAAGTTTAAAAAACATTAAAAGTTTAGACCTAATTTATATTTCTTTCGTTTTGAAATCCTTGCAGTCTATACTGTCAATGACAAGTCCATTTTTATTCAAAGTGTATATTTCCTTGTGTTGCTTTTTCATATGTCAGAATTTAGCCAATTACTGAACTGGAAAGGAATGAATTTACTTACACATATTTTTATAATTTGCAGTGCTCTGAAGAATACATGGAGACCTAGAGGTGATAATTCTAATTTCTTGCACATATTACTAGTCCCTTGTATCTTTAGAACAAAGGAGAAATTTAACTATGTATTAAATAAAACACACAGCACATTTCTGAGCTGGTAGCACCCTGCATCTTTCAAGGTCGTCTTGGAGTAGGATAGTGCTGAGGTCTTTTGTCATCCTCGCCTTTCTTTCCATGGGAAAGTGTGTCGATGTTTCTCTAATGAACAGGTTTCGGTCTGTTGACAGCCCTGTATCAACACTGTCATTAGGAGAGGCTTTTTATTCTTACTGAACAGAGTGGAAGCTGCTGCAAATACATGTTACTAACAAGTGCTTTAAAACGCAGCTAATTAAGTTGGTTAGGAGCTGTGGCGGTTGCCAGGTCTTGAATAGTGAGGCTTTGTGGGCTGGTTGCTGCAGAGGTTGAAGCAGAGACTTTCTCAAATGACCTTTGTATTCTGGTATTACTTATTTTACAATTAAATGTCATAGGGTCATTTTGTTTTCATGAGTTACATATTTAATAACAGCTTGTTTTCTTCAAGTTACAAGATTTGGACTTAAAAAAAAAACTAATCGAAGACTATATGGTTGTTTAAAGTGGTGTTGGGTATTTGGCTAAATACTGTAAATTTGTTTGCCAGTTAAGGTTCAGATTTATTAAATGGACATAACAGAAGATCTTAACGGGTGTTTGACTTAATTTCTAGAGATAAAATGTTTTGTGATTACTTTTACACTAGAAATACTACCAGAAATTCAGGTTATTAAGCAGGCTGTATTTAGTGCACATCTTCCGTAGCAGTTTGCATATATTAAATGTGCTTGGTAAGTATAAAAAACAGATGTGTCCAGTTTGTTATTATTTATATTTTATCCTAATACAGAAGTTGCTAAGATGGACTCCAAGCCACATAATTGTTTCTTTTAAAGAGAGTCGAAAGCAAAGTGTAGAACACTCTTTAGAGAGAGAACAAAAGAAAAGATACAGCATTTTAAAAGTTTGAGTTTCAATCATGGTTATATTAATATTTAAGGATATTGTCATTGAATATCATAAGTGGAAATTACTCTGAATTCTCTATGGTTTCTATCTAGAAATTTTTATTTTGCTTGCTTCTAATTTGTTATAGAGAAAAATAGCATTTTGTTTTAAGTAACAGCAAAAAAGTGAGGTACAGATTGAGTCATCCCTTCATGGAAAAGTACTAACAATGCACATCCTGGTTTTGAAATTTATTTAATTTTATGAAAATATTTGTTTCCTGGGAATATACTCTTCTTGAAAACAGAAAACTATTAAGCATTTTTTGAATAGTCCTATGGATTTAGTATTTTCCTTAATTTTAAATGTCCCTTTTAAAGGTTGAATTCAAATTAATTTATGACAGGCAAATGCTTTCAAGTTGAAACAGAAGATTTTATAGTATCGTTAATACTTCTTTCTTCTTATCTGCATGACTTTAATTTTGTATTGTCACTTTGTAAGTTTAATTACAGCCTTGTGTTTAAATAAAAATTTTATGGTTTTACCAAAGATGAAGCTTATCTTTTAAAAGTCGGTAATGAAAGTAATTAAAGACTCCTTAAAGTTTCATTTAGTGTCTGTGTGCGTATGTAACCATAGGAGATAAGAATATCTATATAATGAAATATAAATGTTAGTATTTAAATTTATTGTAAAGGAGATTAATATTTGAAGCATTGCTGGTAATTGGTTTTAACTATTCCAACTAATCAGTATTCTACTCAGCATATATATCATGACCAATTTTGATAGTCTAACTTATTTTAAATGTGTATATGTGTTAAAATTCCAGGCATACTTTTCTTCTTATGTTTGCATAGAACTCCCACTGAAGCTGAAAGGAGTCATTTTTGTTTGTTTTTTCCTTAATTCGAAGTCTGTACTTGGCATGAAAAAAATTATTGTTGCAAAATTTCAGAGGGATTGACATTTCTGTTTCTTTTCATTTAACAGCAGGAAATCCTTTATCATTATCCAGTTTCTGAGGCATCTCAGAAACTCCAGAGTGTGAGAGGGATATTTCTCACACTCTGTGACATGTTGGAAAATGTAACTGGGACACAAGTTACAAGGTAATAATTGACTTTTGTTTAGCTTTAATTCTGTTTCTTTCAAGTTCTTTACCTTGGTTCTGACAAAACACTAATGCAGGTATCTGTTATACAAATATGTTTGTATCTATAATGGAAATATTTATATGGCAGGTATGATATCTATGGATAATTTCTTTCTCACCTCAGTTGTTTCTACTACTCATCTGTTGAAAATTATATTCTCAGTACAGCTGTAGATCTGGGTGTTTGGGCACACTTTACATAACAAAATTAGACTAATGACCTGCATTTTAGAATTTTTTCATGAAAGTGATCTCTGTTAATCATGGCATTATGATGAGTTTTGGCTTTTTAATGATTGTATCTTGATTATTAACTTTCTTGACAATAGCTTTGTGTTTGGTAAGGATGACTGAATACAAATTTTTCATATAGTTCAAAATGTTTTGTTCTTAAAACAATGGTAGAAAAACACACATTATACATACACTTTAGAAAAGAGTATTCAGAAGGTGATATCATCTATAATATTTCCTGACTTTGAAATTTTTTTTTTCCAGGTATTTCTTTCTTTTTTTTTTTCTAATTTTATTTCCTTTTTAAACTTTACAATATTGTATTAGTTTTGCCAAACATCGAAATGAATCCGCCACAGGTATACCCGTGCGCCCCATCCTGAACCCTCCTCCCTCCTCCCTCCCCATACATTCCCTCTGGGTCATCCCAGTGCACCAGCCCCAAGCATCCAGTATCCTGCATCGAACCTGGACTGGCGACTCGTTTCATACATGATATTATACATGTTTCAATGCCATTCTCCCAAATCTCCCCACCCTCTCCCTCTCCCACAGAGTCCATAAGACTGATCTATACATCAGTGTCTCTTTTGCTGTCTCATACACAGCGTTATTGTTACCATCTTTCTAAATTCCATATATATGTGTTAGTATACTGTATTGGTGTTTTTCTTTCTGGCTTACTTCACTCTGTATAATAGGCTCCAGTTTCATCCATCTCATTAGAACTGATTCAAATGTATTCTTTTTAATGGCTGAGTAGTACTCCATTGTGTATATGTACCACAGCTTTCTTATCCATTCATCTGCTGATGGGCATCTAGGTTGCTTCCATGTCCTGGCTATTATAAACAGTGCTGTGATGAACATTGGGATACAAGTGTCTCTTTCCCTTCTGGTTTCTTCAGTGTGTATGCCCAGCAGTGGGATTGCTGGATCATAAGGCAGTTCTATTTCCAGTTTTTTAAGGAATCTCCACACTGTTCTCCATAGTGGCTATACTAGTTTGCATTCCCACCAACAGTGCAAGAGGGTTCCCTTTTCTCCACACCCTCTCCAGCATTTATTGCTTGTAGACTTTTGGATCGCAGCCATTCTGACTGGTGTGAAATGGTACCTCATAGTGGTTTTGATTTGCATTTCTCTGATAATGAGTGATGTTGAGCATCTTTCATGTGTTTGTTAGCCATCTGGATGTCTTCTTTGGAGAAATGTCTATTTAGTTCTTTGGCCCATTTTTTGATTGGGTCATTTATTTTTCTGGAGTTGAGCTGTAGGAGTTACTTGTATATTTTTGAGATTAGTTGTTTGTCAGTTGCTTCATTTGCTATTATTTTCTCCCATTCTGAAGGCTGTCTTTTCACCTTGCTAATAGTTTCCTTTGTTGTGCAGAAGCTTTTAAGTTTAATTAGGTCCCATTTGTTTATTTTTGCTTTTATTTCCAATATTCTGGGAGGTGGGTCATAGAGGATCCTGCTGTGATGTATGTCGGAGAGTGTTTTGCCTATGTTCTCCTCTAGGAGTTTTATAGTTTCTAGTCTTACGTTGAGATCTTTAATCCATTTTGAGTTTATTTTTGTGTGGTGTTAGAAAGTGTTCTAGTTTCATTCTTTTACAAGTGGTTGACCAGATTTCCCAGCACCACTTGTTAAAGAGATTGTCTTTAATCCGTTGTATGTTCTTGCCTCCTTTGTCAAAGATAAGGTGTCCATATGTGCGTGGATTTATCTCTGGGCTTTCTATTTTGTTCCATTGATCAATATTTCTGTCTTTGTGCCAGTACCATACTGTCTTGATAACTGTGGCTTTGTAATAGAGCCTGAAGTCAGGTAGGTTGATTCCTCCAGTTCCCTTCTTCTTTCTCAAGATAGCTTTGGCTATTCGAGGTTTTTTGTATTTCCATACAGATTGTGAAATTATTTGTTCTAGCTCTGTGAAGAATACCATTGGTAGCTTGATGGGGATTGCATTGAATCTATAAATTGCTTTGGGTAGTATACTCATTTTCACTATATTGATCTTCCAATCCATGAACATGGTATATTTCTCCATCTATTAGTGTCCTCTTTGATTTCTTTCACCAGTGTTTTATAGTTTTCTATATATAGGTCTTTAGTTTCTTTAGGTAGATATATTCCTAAGTATTTTATTCTTTCCGTTGCAATGGTGAATGGAATTGTTTCCTTAATTTCTCTTTCTGTTTTCTCATTATTAGTGTATAGGAATGCAAGGGATTTCTGGGTGTTGATTTTATATCCTGCAACTTTACTATAATCATTGATTAGTTATAGTAATTTTCTGGTGGAGTCTTTAGGGTTTTCTATGTAGAGGATCATGTCATCTGCAAACAGTGAGAGCTTTACTTCTTCTTTTCCAATTTGGATTCCTTTTATTTCTTTTTCTGCTCTGATTGCTGTGGCAAAACTTCCAAAACTATGTTGAATAGTAATGGTGAAAGTGGGCACCCTTGTCTTGTTCCTGACTTTAGAGGAAATGCTTTCAATTTTTCACCATTGAGGATAATGTTTGCTGTGGGTTTGTCATATATAGCTTTGATTATGTTGAGGTATGTTCCTTCTATTCCTGCTTTCTGGAGAGTTTTTATCATAAATGGATGTTGAATTTTGTCAAAGGCTTTCTCTGCATCTATTGACATAATCATATGGTTTTTATTTTTCAATTTGTTAATGTGGTGTATTACATTGATTGATTTACGGATATTGAAGAATCCTTGCATCCCTGGGATAAAGCCCACTTGGTCATGGTGTATGATCTTTTTAATGTGTTGTTGGATTCTGATTGCTAGAATTTTGTTAAGGATTTTTGCATCTATGTTCATCAGTGATATTGGCCTGTAGTTTTCTTTTTTTGTGAGATCTTTGTCAGGTTTTGGTATTAGGGTAATGGTGGCCTCATAGAATGAGTTTGGAAGTTTACCTTCCTCTGCAATTTTCTGGAAGAGTTTGAGCAGGATAGGTGTTAGCTCTTCTCTAAATTTTTGGTAGAATTCAGCTGTGAAGCCATCTGGACCTGGGCTTTTGTTTGTTGGAAGATTTTTGATTACAGTTTCAATTTCCGTGCTTGTGATGGGTCTGTTAAGATTTTCTGTTTCTTCCTGGTCGAGTTTTGGAAAGTTGTACTTTTCTAAGAATTTGTCCATTTCTTCCACGTTGTCCATTTTATTGGCATATAATTGTTGATCGTAGTCTCTTATGATCCTTTGTATTTCTGTGTTGTCTGTTGTGATCTCTCCATTTTCATTTCTAATTTTATTGATTTGATTTTTCTCCCTTTGTTTATTGATGAGTCTGGCTAATGGTTTGTCAATTTTATTTATCCTTTCAAAGAACCAGCTCTTGGCTTTGTTGATTTTTGCTATTGTCTCTTTTGTTTCTTTTGCATTTATTTCTGCCCTAATTTTTAAGATTTCTTTCCTTCTACTAGCCCTGGGGTTCTTCATTTCTTCCTTTTCTAGTTACTTTAGGTGTAGGGTTAGCTTATTTATTTGACTTTTTTCTTGTTTCTTGAGGTATGCCTGTATTGCTGTGAACTTTCCTCTTAGGACTGCTTTTAAAGTGTCCCATAGGTTTTGCGTTGTTGTGTTTTCATTTCCATTAGTTTCTATGCAAATTTTGATTTCTTCTGTGATTTGTTGGTTATTCAGCAGCGTGTTGTTCAGTCTCCATATGTTGGAATTTTTAATAGTTTTTCGCCTGTAATTGAGATCTAATCTTACTGCATTGTGGTCAGAAAAGATGCTTGGAATGATTTCTATTTTTTTGACTTTACCAAGGCTAGATTTATGGCCTAGGATGTGATCTATCCTAGAGAAGGTTCCATGTGCACTTGAGAAAAAGGTGAAATTCCTTGTTTTGGGATGAAATGTCCTATAGATATCAATTAGGTCTAACTGATCTATTGTATCGTTTAAAGTTTGTGTTTCCTTGTTAATTTTCTGTTTAGTTGATCTATCCATAGGTGTGAGTGGGGTATTAAAGTCTCCCACTATTATTGTGTTATTGTTAATTTCTCCTTTCATACTTGTTAGCGTTTGTTTTACATATTGCGGCGCTCCTGTGTTGGGTGCATATATATTTATAATTGTTACATCTTCTTCTTGGATTGATCCTTTGATCATTATGTAGTGACCTTCTTTGTCTCTTTTCACAGCCTTTGTTTTAAAGTCTATTTTATCTGATATGAGTATTGCTACTCCTGCTTTCTTTTGGTCCCTATTTGCATGGAAAATCTTTTTCCAGCCCTTCACTTTCAGTCTGTATGTGTCCCCTGTTTTGAGGTGGGTCTCTTGTAGACAACATATGTAGGGGTCTTGTTTTTGTATCCATTCAGCCAGTCTTTGTTTTTTGGTTGGGGCATTCAACCCATTTACATTTAAGGTAATTACTGATAAGTATGATCCCGTTGCCATTTACTTTATTGTTTTGGGTTCGATTTTATACACCGTTTTTGTGTTTCCTGTCTAGAGATTATCCTTTAGTATTTGTTGGAGAGCTGGTTTGATGGTGCTGAATTCTCTCAGCTTTTGCTTGTCTGTAAAGCTTTTGATTTCTCCTTCGTATTTGAATGAGATCCTTGCTGGGTACAATAATCTGGGCTGTAAGTTATTTTCTTTCATCACTCTAAGTATGTCTTGCCATTCCCTCCTGGCTTGAAGAGTTTCTATTGAAAGATCAGCTATTATCCTTATGGGAATTCCCTTGTGTGTTATTTGTTGTTTTTCCCTTGCTGCTTTTAATATTTGTTCTTTGTGTTTGATCTTTGTTAATTTGATTAATATGTGTCTTGGGGTGTTTTGCCTTGGGTTTATCCTGTTTGGGACTCTCTGGGTTTCTTGGACTTGGGTGATTATTTCCTTCCCCATTTTAGGGAAGTTTTCAACAATTCTCTCTTCAAATATTTTCTCATAGTCTTTCTTTTTGTCTTCTTCTTCTGGGACCCCTATGATTCGAATGTTGTAGCGTTTAATATTGTCCTGGAGGTCTCTGAGATTGTCCCCATTTCTTTTAATTCGTTTTTCTTTTATCCTCTCTGATTCATTTATTTCTACCATTCTATCTTCTAATTCACTAATCCTATCTTCTGCCTCTGTTATTCTACTATTTGTTGCCTCCAGAGTGTTTTTAATTTCATTTATTGCATTATTCATTATATATTGACTTTTATTTCTTCTAGGTCCTTGTTAAACCTTTCTTGCATCTTCTCAATCTTTGTCTCCAGGCTATTTATCTGTGATTCCATTTTGATTTCAAGATTTTGGATCAATTTCACTATCATTATTCGGAATTCTTTATCAGGTAGATTCCCTATCTCTTCCTCTTTTGTTTGATTTGGTGGGCATTTATCCTGTTCCTTTATCTGCTGGGTATTCCTCTGTCTCTTCATCTTGTTTAAATTGCTGAGTTTGGGGTGTCTTTTATGTATTCTGGCAGTTTGTGGAGTTCTCTTTATTGTGGCGTTTCCTCGCTCTGTGTGGGTTTGTACAGGTTGGCTTGTCAAGGTTTCTTGGTTAGGGAAGCTTGTGTCGGTGTTCTGGTGGGTGGAGCTGTATTTCTTCTCTCTGGAGTGCAATGAAATGTCTAGTAATGAGTTATGGGATGTCTGTTGTTTTGGGGTGACTTTAGGCTGCCTGTATCTTGGAGCTCAGGGCTGTGTTCCTTGTTGCTGGAGAATTTGCTTGGTATGTCTTGCCCTGAAACTTGTTGGCCCTTGTGTGGTGCTTGGTTTCAGTGCAGGTATGGAGGCATTTGTTGAGCTCCTGTCAATTAATGTTTCTTGGAGTCAGGAGCTCCCTGGAGTCAGGGTTTGGACTGAAGCCTCCTGCTTCCAGTAATCGGTCTTATTTTTACAGTAGTTTCATAGCTTCTCCTTCTATACAGCACCATTGATAAAACATCTACGTTAAAGATGAAAAGTTTCTCTACTGTGAGGGTCACCCAGAGAGGTTCACAGTGTTATATGGAGAAGAGAAGAGGGAGGAGGGAGTTAGAGGTGACCCGAATGAGATGAGGTGGAATCAATAGAGGAGAGAGTGGGCTATCCAGTAATCTCTTCCTTATGTGCACTCCACAACTGGACCGCTCCGAGTTGTTCACGGAGTTATACAGAGAAGAGAAGAAGGAGGAAGGTGACAGAGGTGGCCAGGAGGATAAAAGGGGGGAATGAAAAGGAGGGAGACAGATCCAGCCAGTAATCAGTTCCCTAAGTGTTCTCCACCGTCTGGAACACACAGAAATTCACAGAGTTGGGTAGAGTAGAGAGGGGTTAGGGAGGCAACACAGGTGACCTGGTGGAGAAAAAGGAGAGTCCAAAGGGAGAGAGAGCAGTCAGGCCAGTAATCTCGCTCCCTAGTGATAAATGGGTACTGAAGATTGGGTTCCTAAAGGTACAAAATTGGTAACAAATACATAAAAGCAAAAATTAAAAATCTAGAGTAGAGTTTAGAATTTCAAAAATATGATGTTAAAGAAAAGAAGGAAAAGAAAGAGAGAAAAAATGAACAAACAAAAACAAACAAGGTCGTGAAAATTATAAAGAAAATACAGGTATAAAATTGATAACTAATACCAAAAAGCCAAAGTTAAAAATCTAGAGTAGAGTTTGGAATTTCAGATATACAATGTTATTTAAAAGAAGAAGAGAAGGAAACAGAGAAAAAGAGAAAATAAAAAAGGGTCACAGAAATTATAAAAAAAAAAAAAAAAACTATAGGTACAAAATTGATAACAAATACCAAAAAGCTAAAATTAAAAATCTAGAGTTTGGAATTTCAAAAATACAATGTTACAGAAGGGAAAAAAAAAAAAAAACAAGGTCAAAAAATTATAAAAAATATATATATGAAGTTTGCTTTAAAAAAAATGGGGTCTTTTTTTTTTTGCAAAGTAATTGGTTATAAAAGTGAAAATTAAAGGAATAATAGAGGACTTAAAATTTTTTTTTTAATTAGAAAAATAAATTAAAAAAAAGAAAGAAAGAATGATCGTAAAAATAGTAAAAATATATCTAGGACTTTCTCTGGTTTTGTTGTGAGTATTGCGGGTTCAGTTCATTTTTGGCTAGTTCCTTGGTCCGACTTATATTTCTCAAGATCTATAGGCCCCTTCCTATGTAGTTGGTACTAACCACAGGGTTTTAATCTATTGCCTGTAGCTTCCAAGGCGGTTCCCTCTGTTATAGCTTCTTCTGTTTGCTGGTCTCTTCAGTGTCTGGTTTCCACCCTGACACAAAGGGGACGGTGGAGGACACTTTTTTTTTTTTTTTTTTTTTAGGCTCACTGTTCAGTCTCGCTGAGGGGAGGTAGGGAGGGATGCTGCAAACAAACAACACTGGCGTGTGCTCGCAGTGCCTCAGCCACACTGGGTCTGCCCCCCTTTCATGGCGCTTGTAGCCTCCCTGCCCACGCTGCTCAGGCTCTAGGTTGCTCCGCTGGGAACCATCCGTGGCCGTCCCTGGGCTGCCTGCACTTCCAGGTGCAAGCCGCTCAGGTTCAGGCACTCAGGTAGTCCTCAGAGGCGCAGACTCTTGGTTGGGCCTGCGTTTTGTGTTCTTCCCAGATCCGAGCAGCTCAGGTGATGAGGTGTTTGGCGGGCGCCAATGCTGCGACTTATCGCCTCCCCGCCGCTCAGTTATCTAGGTGTGCACCGGCGCACCTTCTCAGGCAGATGTTGACCGTCCAGACCCCCAAGAAGTTTTAGTTAGCAGAGAAGCCTGCTTACAGTTTTATAGATAATGTGTCTCTGGGGCTGCGATTGCCCCCTTCCGGCTCTGGCTGCCTGTCACCAGAGGGGGATGGTCTGCCGCCGGCTATCTCTGTTCAGTCCTTTGTTCCGTGCGCGGGCCTGGCGGTGTCTTAGGTTAGGGCTCGCTTTTCGCGTGGTAGATATCCCACAGTCTGGTTTGCTAGCCCAAATTATTTCGCTCAGATAGCGCTCGGAGTATTCAGGCCAGATCCTTGTGATGCAGCCCGCGCTGCGCCTCCCTGCCCAGCCCCCGCTTGCTAATGGCGGATGCAGGCATCTGCGCTGCTTCTCCGCTGGGGGAGTTACCGTAGGGCTCGCAATGTGCAGGTTTTAATTGTTTATTTATTTTTCCTCCCTGTTATGTTGCCCTCTGTGCTTCCAAGGCTCGGCACAGATTCGGCAGTGAGAAGGTTTCCTGGTGTTTGGAAACTTCTCTCTTTTTAAGACTCCCTTCCCGGGACAGAACTCCATCCCTCTCTCTTTTGTCTCTTTTTTTGTCTTTTATATTTTTTCCTACCTCCTTTCGAAGACTTGGGTTGCTATTCTGGGTGCCTGATGTCCTCTGCCGGCATTCAGAAGTTGTTTTGTGGAATTTACTTGGTGTTTAAATGTTCTTTTGATGAATTTGTGGGGGAGAAAGTGTTCTCCCCGTCCTACTCCTCTGCCATCTTAGCTCCTCCTCCTGACTTTGAAATTTTATAGTTAACTTATGGAAAGAGGGGGTTCAAATTTTTGAGGGTTTTTTTTTTTTCATAAAATAGATCTACAGATTATAAACTATTTTTCTTGACATTTCAACAATTTGAACTTTACCAAAAAAAAGTTTATCTCAAATTTTATGAACCTTTCAATACTGATACAATATCAAGTTGGATTTTCTAGGCTTTAGCTTTTCTTTTCCCATCTTCTGATTAAAATGACACCTTTAGGATTTTATTCTTTATTGAAGTATATTGTTGGTTTACAATGTGTTAATTTCAGGTATACAGCACAGTGTACACACACACATACACATCCTTTTTCAGATTCTTTTCCCTTTGTAATAGGTAATTATAAAATATTGAGTATAGTTTCCTGTGCTATACAGTAGGTCTTTGTCTAGGATCTTAATAGATAGGATCTGCAAGATAACAGGAAGAATTTTTTGTTTTTCTAAATGAAAGTGATATTTAACTCTGGGACTATACACTATATACATATAGTGTATATATAAAAGATTAGTTCATTACAGAATGCTAGTAACTGAGGCTCCATTTAGAATATATTCACATTTATAAACCTGGAGGAGGGCATGGCAACCCACTCCAGTATTCTTGCCTGGAGAATCCCCATGGAGCCTGGCGGGCTGCAGTCCATGGGGTCACAAAGAGTTGGACGCAACTGAGCGACTAAGTACAGCACACACATTCATAAAAGCATGTCCTAGGCATTTAAAATTTTTTTAGTTTTATTGAGATAGTTCATACATCATCCAATTCACCCACTTAAAGTATACAGTTGAATGGTTTTTGGTATTTGAAGATGATGTGAAACCATCACCAGAGCCAGTTTTAGAGCATTTTTATTATCCGAAAGAAGAACTCTGTACCTTTCAGCAGTTCACTCACCTACCCACCCCCAAGCCCTAAGCATCCACTAATCTACTTTTTGTCTCTATAGATTTCCCTATTCCGGACATTTTGTAAGAAAGAAATTGAAATATGTCATTATTTGTGACTAGCTTCCTTCTCTTAACATGTTTTTAAGGTGCAGGCCTCATTTCTAATCTTTTTAGTAAGAAGATGTGTTTTAAGTTTCTCCATGTGGATTTTATTTTTCTAGATACTTTAGATCTTTGATATTTAGATCTTTGTTAGATAAGATGTGGATTAGACATGTGGAAGCAGCTTCCCTGGTGGCTCAGCGGTAAAGAATCTGCCTGCCAATGTAGGAGATGCAAGTTCAATCACTGGGTTGGGAAGATCCCTTGGAAAAGGAACTGGCAACCCATTCCAGTATTCTTACCTGGGAAATCCTATCCACAGAGGAGCCTGGCAGGCTACAGTCCATGGGTTGCAAGAGTTGGACATGACTTAGCAACTAAACCATCATCAGATGTGGAAAACTAAATATATATAGGAAAAACTTTTTTGAAAGAGTATGAAGATTATTATTATTTCAGGGATGCCTTAGCAACATGTGTCTTTTGTTGCATACAGTTTTAAAACTATAGTAAAATTAATTATGACTATAATCTAATATTTGTCTAAAAGTACATGCATTTTTAAAACTTTATTAAGGCAAAACTAATATCCTTTTAAAAATCTCATATACTCATCACTATAGTATAGAAAGTACACTATGTCCTGGGACTCAATAGATAAAGATTGATGGGCGTATTTTAATTTCAAAGAAAACACCTTCTCACCACCTCCCCACACTATAAGATTGAATCGTATTATCTGTTTCCATAGTTTATTGTTGTATCTCTCTTTAGAACACATTGTTTTCTAAATTAATTGAAATATAATTGAAGTATAGTAAATGGCACATATGTAAACTGTATAATTGGATTGTTTTTGACATTGGTATAGACCCTGAAACCATCACCATCATGAATATATCTATCACTCCAAATGTTTCCTTGAGAATACATTTAAATTTGACAACATTTTGGTTACTTATTTACGTGTTCCATACTAAGTGATCATGTTTTGAGCCTGGGACTACATCTTACTTCTTTGTAATCTCTTTTAGTAAATTAGGTTCATAAATAGATAATTAGTAAAAATTTGTTAACACACTGAGATGGAAGCTTTCTTCTTTAAAAAATATGTATATAGTCAATTAATTTTAGCAAAAGAGTTTCAATAGTATTTTGCTATAATGAGTCTTTTGTTTGACCAGGTTATTGTGAGCTTTTTGAAGTATGTATTTTAGAATATGTTTATGTTGTACAATTCCTTGCCTTTTCTGTGTGGCAATTAGGTATATGCCAAGAAATTTGCTTATTAAGCATGCAGTTCTTAAATCATAACCATATGTAATCTTTTCTAAATGACTGTTTATAATTTTATGACATTTAAAGATATTCTTAATTTCATTTTGACTCTGTTTTTTTCTTTAGCTCATCCCTTCTTTTAAATGGAAAACAAATTCATATAGCTTATTGGAAAGAAACTGACAAGCTGTTGTTAATTGGCCTGCCTGCCGAGGAGTAAGTTGAGATTTTTGTTTACCTTAAATTCATTTCTAAAATACTGCTGATAAAGTCTGTTTCATTAAAATGATGACATTTTTGTCAAAAGGTCAATTCAGGAAGTTTTACAATTGAAAGGTTTGTGGCACTGGTTTAATGGCTACCAGTGTTCATTTGGTGTGAAGAGTGCAGAAAGGTAGCAGGACAGCCCACCTAGATTAATCAGAAAGGCTGTCAATACCGTTTCCTCTAAGATGCGACCAGTACAGAGGTGGCTGAGATCAGCTTGTCCTCTGCTCAGACTTTTGACAGTATCATGGTTTGGTTTTTGCATATTTACTGTTTTTGTTCTTTTTTCCTGTTGGTGATTTTGGAGAATTAAAGGTCAGCAGAAAGATGTTTTGCCTTGATGTTGAGCATCTTTGACCAAATAATGAATATTTAACTTTAAAGTGATTTCTCTAATGGTATGTCTTATCACGGTCCCCTTCTTAACTTTTTTGTAAGTATTTTGAAATATTTCCTATTTTAATAGTTGGCTATAAGGGCGGGCTGACATTTATCTATATATGTGTTAGAAGTGAGTTACTAAATCCAGCCCACACTCAAAGGCAACAATATCAAACAATGTGTGGACTTGTTTTAACACCACAAACAGGAACTCCAAAGGAGGCTGCAGTGAAAAATATTAAAATGATTGTGTTTTAAAAGGGTCTTTAATTTTGGACATAAAGAGAATCAAAAATGTTCACATGAAGGGATAGTGGTGCTATTACATGATGGTTCTCTTTAACCAGCTAATGTGCATTTTTCAGGCTTCCCAGGTGGTGCTAGTGGTAAAGAACCCATCTGCCAATGCAGGAGACATAATAGACGCGAGTTCAGTCCCTAGGTCAGGAAGATCCCTTGGAGGAGGTCACGGCAACCCACTCCAGTATTCTTGCCTGGAGAATCCCATCAACAGAGGAACCCAGCAGGCTACACTCTATAGGGTCACAAAGAGTCAGACATGACTGAAGTGACTTAGCATGTATGTGCATTTTTCTGTCTAAAAAAGGACTATAATGAACCCTGCTAGGAGACTGCCCTATGCCATGGGTTGTATAATGAAAAATTGAGTTGTTTTCACAGTATCAGTTCAGTTCAGTCGCTCAGTCATGTCCAACTCTTTGCAACCCCATGAATTGCAGCACGCCAGGCTTCTCTGTCCATCACCAACTCCTGGACTTTACCCAAACTCCTGTCCATCGAGTCGGTGATGCCATCCAGCCATCTCATCCTCTGTCGTCTCCTTCTCCTCCCGCCCCCAAACTCTCCCAGCATCAGAGTCTTTTCCAATGAGTCAACTCTTCACATGAGGTTTCACAGTATGGGTTTATACAAATTGGAGAATATCCAGAATAAGGTGCTTTGTAGTGTAGTGGCAGGTAAAAGGCAGGGTAGTGCCTTTAGACTTTTGTAGTAGCCCAAAAGGCAAAGATACAGATAATACAGTGGTAAGATAAGGTCGTGTGGGCAGTTAGAGAGCAAAGAGGAAGGCCCAGCTAACGAAGTGGGCAGAGGCTGTTCTCCCACATTCTGATGTCACCGTGTGATGCCACCGGTCACATTTAGGCAGCTAGAGACAGTGTCCACAGGTTTTGCCCTGAAGCCAAAAGACTGTCACTGCTGAGTTCTGGATCAAGGTTTTACTGGATAAGGAGATTATGCTCTAGCCATTTTCTCAGTCTTTATTACTGGGGTGGGGGTGGGGAGGGGGCCTGTCCTACATTCTTATGTCATTTCCTTCCTAGAGAACTTGGCTTGTTAAGTTAGAATGAATTGGAAGGTCCTCTTCCTTCTCTAACCTGAGCTTCAAGTCAGAAATAGTCCCAGCCACCTCTTCACGCAGCTGTCTTACTGCTCATATCAACCGCTCTGTAGCAGACTCTTTTTTCCTTGTTTCATTTTGTTTCACATGACTGTGAAAGGTAGTTATTATTGTTCTCATTTGTTCTGATTGGGAAATAGAGTATTGAGGAGAGATCGTGCACAAGCGCCTCCTCAGTGTCAGCTTGTACATATCTGTGTCTCCAACATCATGCATGTGGTTTGTAATTGAACTGGATTTTTTTTCCCTTGTGTGTCTTAATGCCACCGTCTGTATGTTTCTTTCTTCATCACTATATCTTTTACAATCAGGATGAGAAAAGCATTGCCCCACAGAGGACAGAGTGGGGCATATACTCCAGTAGTAACATGCGTTTTCTCGGTGGGGAGATCATCTTACCATGATGGCTGCAGTGAATAGTGAGGACGTAACCAGGCAGGCAGTGTAAGGTAGTAGAGAGAGTAACTTTGGAGCCCACCAGCAGGTTCTACTCCCTGGGTTTCCTTGCAAAAGTTACATCTTAAACCTCAGTTTACCCATTGGTGTAATGGGAATAATAAGACCTGCTTTGTAAAATTCCTACAAGGCTTCAACAAGAAAGTGTTAAGTCCATTTCTTTCCTTTCTCCTACTTTCTTTCCTTTCTCTATCATTAAGGGATGTCTTTTTGTCACAAGAGTTAGAGGTTCAGTTGAGATTTTAGTATTACTGGAAAGTGTCAAGAATTCGCATTTGTTTCTATGGGCCCAGATATTGTACCAACTTCTTAAATGTATTACTTTTATTTAATCCTCAAAATGAACCTGAGAAGGTTTCGCGATTATGGTCCTGTTGTATATAAAGGAAATTAAGCCCTAAGGGGATTAAGTAATTTCCATGTACTTGGTGATATAAAAGTTTGTACTTGACCCATGTTAGTACTTGGAGAAGGAAATGGCACCCACTCCAGTGTTCCTGCCTGGAGAATCCCAGGGACGGGGGAGCCTGGTAGGCTGCAGTCCATGGGGTCGCGAAGAGTTGGACACGACTGAACGACTTCCTTTTCACTTTTCACTTTCATGCATTGGAGAAGGAAATGGCAACCCACTCCAGTGTTCCTGCCTGGAGAATCCCAGGGACGGGGAGCCTGGTGGGCTGCCGTCTATGGGGTCACTAAGAGTCGGGCACAACTGAGCGACTTCACTTTCACTTTCCACTTTCCTGCATTGGAGAAGGAAATGGCACCCACTCCAGTGTTCTTGCCTGGAGAATCCCAGGGATGGGGGAGCCTGGTGGGCTGCCGTCTATGGGGTCACACAGAGTTGGACACGACTGAAGCAACTTAGCAGCAGCAGCAGCATGTTAGTACCCCAAATTTAGACATCAGAGTTTTTGATTATGCAGGAAACAACCATTTTACACAGCTGTACTCATAGTTAACATACATACTTTTCACATTTTTCATATATATATATATATATAAAATGTAAAGATCTGCTTCTTTTGTTATGAAATCAATTGTCTATGTTATAAATGAACAGATGTAATTTTGCTTTTTTTTAGAGTACCTCTTCCTCAGCTAAGGAATATGATAGAAGATGTTACCCAAACCTTAAAATTTATGTATGGTTCTTTAGACAGGTGAGTACTTCTTTGAATTGAATCTCACATTTTAAGTATATGATTCCAAATTACTTTTTGTGCATAATAGTGTTCTTGGTTGTCAAGTTAGTTGTTTGTTTGTTTGTTTTCTTATTTTCTCATCCTTCATGTCTGGCTTTTATTTTACAGCTGTAGGCAGTTTTTCATTTGATCCAGTGCTTTTTCTCTTTTGATCTCATTAGTTTTGTGAAATAGTGATGTAAGCGCAGTTACATTGTGATTTGATACATTTTTGTAGAGGCAAATGTAAGAGCATTTCTTCAGAACAGATACAGAAAAGAGTAAGAAGATTTCAAATAAGTTTTTTGTGTTTTCTTCTGATTATAAGACCATTGTCAAATTACTATACTGTGATATTTTTCCTTAAAATTTTTTTTAGTAAAAAATAAATAAAAGACACAGTAGAAAGGTAATTGACTATTTATTTTCATGTATATTCTTCCATGTATTGGGTTGGCCAAAAAGCTCATTTTTTTTTTTCTCTCAAGATGTTACAGAGAAACCTGAATGAACTTTCTGGCCAACCCAATATTGTCTATATAATATGAATATACACATTCTTTTTTTTACCTGTGAGCTCACAGTGTGCATATTTTTCTGCTTCTTGCTTTTTTAACCTCGCAGTATGTGCTACATCTTTCTTGATCTGAAGGAGGAAATTTGAGGTAGTCATTTAACATTTAAACGTGTAAAATTATGAGTGAGAAATAGATTTTTTTTTTTCTCTTGGGAGGATTTTTGTTAATTCCCAGTACTTCAGAGGGCTAAAATGGTACCTTTAATTTAAAGCCTTAAAAGTAGATCAATATAAAAATTCCAAAGACAGTTTATACACTTTTCCAAACCATACTAGTATCAGCTTTGTTGTCACTGTTCTCAGAGCTGCCTAAAGGAATTTTCTGTGATGATGTCATCTGGAGAAATTGTCTAATTTGCACTGTTTTCCTCCAGGAGCCTCTTAGGAGACACCTTCCTCTCAAATCCAATTACGTATTAGCATTTTCCAAATGTGTGAACTACAAAAGGCTGGGCATTCATATATAGTGCTTTTACCTTTTACTAGTAAGAAGAATGTTAACCAATGAAAGTAAGGACTCTTAAGGTGGTTATAAACTGCCTCCTTAAATTTATACTAGATGAGCAAATATTGCTATGCTTTGCCCTAACTGAATCTCTATTTTCAAAAACTAGAGATAATCAAAGATTAAATTCCTGTAATGAATTCTGTATATGAAGATAAAGCAATTAGAGTTGTTCTATAAATTCCAATGAAGTAGGTTGAGGGCCAAGGGATTCTTGATTTCTCTGAATTTCATTTTGATATTTAGCTTCCATCGATTTGGAAGTTGTCAGCAAATTTAAGCAGTTTTTTCCTTACCAAAGTTAGAATTTGAAAGGCAAACTAAATTAATAAATGTCAAGATTCACTGAGTTCTTGAAACCAAGAAGCAGTATGGATCCATGATATTAAGTCATTTTGCAATAATTTTTTAATCACAAGTTTTCTGATTATGAAAGATATTAAAGGCCCATTGTGAAAAATTATGAAATGACTAAAAAGTCCAAAACTTAAATTACCACTATAAGTTGCGAGCTGGTTAGTCCTCTGTAAGTGACAGAAAACTGATTATACCTTTACAAAGTTTAGAGTTGTGATCAAATTAAAGATATGTTTCCTTCATCGTTCCCAGCCAATCCATCAGCAAATCCTAATCCTGTCTCCAAAACAAATCTCAAATCCATCCGTTTCTCTCCATCTTCACTATTAACCCTGTCCAACTACTGCTGTGGCTCGTTGCTACAGTAACTTCCCGATTACCTTGCCTCCATTCTTGCCTCTTTAATTTCCAAAGTTAGAATGATCTTTCTACATTATTATGTGGCTCCCACATACCTTTCTGATTTCAGATCTCAATCCCCTCTGCCTTTCTGTACTGTTCTGCAGGCATCCTGGTCAAGCCTGTTCCCACCGTGGCTTTTGTACTCTTCCATCTCACTAGACCCTCTTGACATCAGGACCTCAACTTAAATGCTCTGTTCCTTCTCAGAGATCCTTCCCTAACCATTTGATTTAAAATAGCCAGCCAGTCACCCCACCCATTCAGACAGTCTTGTTCTCTGCTTAGTCCTTTGTACAAGTTCATGTTTTTACTTTTTGATCATTTATCATCATTCTCCAGTAGAATGGGAGCTCCAGGGGAGTAGAGACTTTGTCTTTTGTCTTGATATTTTTATTGCTTGTACCTCCATGCATGAGAATAGTGCCTGAAACACAGCAGGCACTCAAGTAATTAGTTGAATGAATCAGTGACTATTATTCTGATATATTAATAGTATATATATATATATATATCAGTTATTGTGTTATCCAGTAGTTTATACCACTGAATGGTTGTAGGTAATGCTATACTACTTTTACATCACTGAAACCAAGTTTTTGTTTTGTTTTGTTTTGTTTAGTTTTTAAATAGCTGTGCCTTCATTAGCAAAGAGGGGAGGAAATAACTTAGGTTAATCATGTGTTTACTGTATACCAGTAAGTAATAGGCAAAATAAGTACTTACTGTATACTAGGTACTTTTCATGAGAGTTAGATTGTATTATCCCTGTTTTTACAGTTGGGAACAAAAGTTCAGAGAAAGGTTAGATGATTTTCCTGAGAGATCTACCTAGTGAAAAGCAGTGATAGGGTTCAGTCAGATCTGTTCTAGAAGCTCAAAATCTTTTTGTTATCCTATGCTGACCGAAAGATATTGGGAGTTGTAAATGGTTGAGAAATAATCAAAAGTGAAAGCAACTTACATTTTTTGCCAAAAGGGTACTTCAGCCCATTCTGTTTAGATACACCACTTGTGCTAGCCTGTGGTTTTCCCATAGTACCATCTGCCCAGTGCATTTGAGAATAAAGTTTTAGAGTAAATAATATTGACAGGGTGACTCTTAATATACTCCATCAGTAACATGATGGCTATAATTCTTATTAAGAAGGGAGGAGTAAGGAAGAGAATCTATGTAGCTGGGCAAGATCCAGTCCCTTTAGGATTGTACAAGCGATGACCACCATTTCCATGTGTTGTTCTGACATTACAGCTCTTGTTTTTTCAGTGCCTTTTGCCAGGTTGAGAATGTTCCTCGTTTGGATCATTTTTTCAGCTTGTTTTTTCAAAGAGCACTTCAGCCCACTAAACTACATTCGAGTGCCAGTCCCAGCACACGGCAGTATGATGCTTCCAGTGCAGTACTCTTAGACAATCTCCCTGGAGTTCGGTGGCTCACACTTCCCCAGGAAATTAAGGTACTCTTAGGTGTCATAAATAAGAATCAGAGCCAGTTGCCTTATAATTCTTTATTTTCTTTTTTTCTCCCCCATAGGCTTTTTGTTATTTTCAGGATTGCGGGTAAGAGTTAAAAGGGCAACTAGTTGATATGGTAGGAGGTCCAGTGCAGTGAACTTTTTCTTTCTAAATAAAAATTAGTTCTGTCATCTTACTTTAACATTCAGACTTTGTTCAAACTTGGAATACTTTTTGGAAATCATAATTATATGTGTGTCTTACTTTTTAATTCTGTGGTTTTGATTTTATAATGCAGGGTCATTGAGTTAGGTGGATGAAATGATTGGCTAACAAATATTCTTAACTAAAATACAAACTCCACAAATAATGCCAAAATCTTTGTTTACATGCTGCTAAGTCACTTCAGTTGTGTCCGACTCTGTGTGACCCCATAGATGGCAGCCCACCAGACTCCCTCGTCCCTGGGATTCTCCAGGCAAGAACACTGGAGTGGGTTGCCATTTCCTTCTCCAATGCATGAAAGTGAAAAGTGAAAGTGAAGTCGCTCAGTCGTGTCAGACTCTTAGCGACCCCATGGACTGCAGCCTACCAGGCTCCTCCATCCATGGGGTTTCCCAGGCAAGAGTACTAGAGTGGGGTGCCATTGCTGTCTCCATTGTTTACATGAGCATCTGTAATTACCCTTAGCCTTGCCCCATAGATAGCTCACCCAAAGGTAATGTTCATGAGGGTTATCAATGTGATTTTAGTCATTTCTAGATCCAGACTAACTTTACGGATTGAAATGACTGAATGATTGAAGACTGATTTCAGACATATTCATCAACAACAGTATATTTAGCCACAGCATTTGTAACAGTATTAATGAGGCACCATGCCATAGCAGTTCCTTGTCCATGAAGAAACTCAAGCTATGTTGTAGTAAAACGCCAATTCAAGATTCTGCTCTTCATGGAATTCTACAATATATGATCAAATAATTATGCCTTTTGACAGTTTAATAATAATTTAAACTGATATATCAGTCTCTTTACTCAGTTTTCTCATCTGTAAAATGGGAACAATAATAGTATCTACTTCATAAAGAAGTTATAATACATAAAATGCTTAAGAGTCATGCCTTGCACATTGTTGTAATTATAGTTGTGAAAGTAGTATTATATATTGTATAACTGGAGGGAGTTGAGGGGTTAGAGCATGTTTAAAGGAAACTTTACCTTCTGATATTCTTTTTTGTCCTTGCCTCTGTCAACTGCCTCCTGCTGCATTTTTTAACCAAGGCCAATGATTATCATTTTCCTAAATCATTTCCATACTGAAAACTATGAAATATAGAATTCTACTCCCATCAATAAGAGACAGAGTTTAATTAGATAACCTTACATTTAATATAGAAAGACCCTGGTTCCAAGGTCTGCCTCACGTCCATTCTGGGGTCTTTTTTCTTCTGAAAGACACGAGACCCATTGTCAGAGGTGCCATCATCTCTTTCCTAGAGTAGGAAATGGCAACCCACTTGAGTTTTCTTTCCTGGAAAATTCCATGGACAGAGGAGCCTGGTGGACTATGGTCCACAGAGTTGCAAAGAGTCAGACACCACTGAGCAGTTAAGCACACACACTATCATCTCATGAGTTTTGCCCAAGTTCTCTCCCCTAAGACTCTCTTCACTTAAACAAATGTTTTCTCCACAAAGTATATAGTCTCTTCTGTGAGAGTAGAGATATAAGACTAAATGTTTTTAGGGGAAGTGTCTTTAGACTTTGGATATATTAAGATTAAATATTTTCCTTCTAAGAAGTTTAAGACATTTAAAAATACAGCCTACTTCAGTCTTATAAATTCCATGTGAAGGCTTCTTCCTGTATTCAGATTTCTCTTTTATTGACATTATTCCCCTTAGCTTAGCATATATTTGATTAAAAGGACCATATACTTTTAAAAAAATACTAATTTTTAATTGAGGGATAATTGCTTCACAGGGTTGTGTTGGTTTCTGCCACACATCAACCTCAATCAGCCACAGGCATACATATGTCCCCTCCCTCCACCCTCACTCCCACCTCCCATCCTGTACTTTATTTTTACCAGCCTAAGACAATATCACACTGAGAAATCACTGTGTGAACTGATGTATATTCTGTAATCTTTTGACTCGAATCATACCTGTTGCTTTATCTCAGCAGAGCTTTGGTTGTACTTGTACTTTCTGAGTCTGACATTTCCATGTGGAGGTCAGCCTTTACTGTGCCAAGTGCTCAGATGTGTGCTGTGCTCTGGGAATCCAGAAAAGTCCTTTGGATGCTCACAGTGTAGTTGGGTAGGTGGAACTTCTACACAGGAAACAATGAGGATATAGCTGAGACGTTTTCACATTTTGTAGTCTGGTTAAGAGAATTAAGAATAATATTTTTGGAAAGAGATAGATACACTCTGATAAAAAGTGATCTAAAAGTCTCTGATGAATGTAAAGTTTGAAATACATGGTAATCCTTGAAGTTTTTGTTTTTGTTTTATCAGCAGACTCAAAGAACTCAAAAGCTTTGCTTTTCCCTTTGAGATTTCTTACTGTGATTAAGAATAGAAGGATTTACTGACTATATATATTCCAATGGAAAACAATAAGAAATTTTGTGCCTTGAGAAATCTAGTTAAAAACATATAGGTGTGTGAGGTAATTTGTACCTGATAAATTTTAGGTGGGAATAATTGTTTTTAAGTTGGAGAAAAATATACTTGTTCTGAGTTTAGTATATGGTGAGGTTGCACTTTTGTTTTCTTTCCCAGGTGTTTGAGAATTTCCTTATTTTATATGTCAGACTTAAAAAAAATTTTTTTCCCTAAGATACACTGGAATAATTAAGAAAAAAGATATTTTACTTTTTCTCTTAAGCAGTATGAAGAAACAATTACAGTCATCTTGTGTTTTAGACTATAGAGTTCAGTAGCAGGAATAGCAACCTGTTAAACATTTCTGTGATCAGAAATCTTAAGTAGGTAATTTTCTTTTTGTCTTATAGTTTTTCACAACAGAAACTATACCCACAAAAAGGAGAACATGAAGTATTTGCTAGATGCAGAAAAATGTAGGTCACAAATGAGTAATAAGTCACACTGTGTGAAAAGCATTGAGAGGCATGACTAATGTTTCCAAAGCTTCTGTCATCTCAGTAAGACACAGTTTGTGAAACGGTCCTGCAGAGAGTGCCCTTGGCCTTTAAAAAAATAAAAAACAAGGATTATTTTCCACAAATACCATACACGCTACAAACTTTAACTATCAATAATTTTCAGTTTATATATATGCATTACAGATTAAACCTCAGATTAAATATATTCTGCTTTAAATTTTTGAATGCTTTAGGGAAGGACAAATACATGAAAGAGTTCAGGCAAATTCCATAGGAACAGAAGCTAAATCCTAAGTAAGAGATTTTTCTAATAACTCTGTAGGGTGGTTAAACTGTGCCAGGTTCCAGGGGAACACTTGCTTTCATGATTTAATCCATGAATAAAGATTAACAGTCTTTTTATACAAAAGAGTTTAAAGGCAAGAGACAGGGAAGAATGTTGATATTTTCCAAGATCCAACTGTTGAGAAATATATAGAAAATAGAAAAATAGAAAATTCATAATAGATTGGCTATATCAAGATTGATTTATTTTACTCTTAAGATTTTTATAGGTTAAAATTTTTTCTGACAAAACTGTAAAGCAGCTTTGTAACTTCATAAATTAGTTTGTATTGAGTACAGAGTGAAGCCCATTTTGCAATAATTAAGATGTAAGTGAAAAATGCCTATATGTTAAAATACACTGATTTTATTTTTGTAATTGCAAAGCTTAAAAGCAAGATGTTCCATTTTGGGACATTCCTTAAATAACACAAAGGAGAGAGAGATATTTATTTACTTCTTCAAGTAATTATTGGAGGACGAAATGGCAACCCACTCCATTATTCTTGCCTGGAGAACCCCATGGACAGAGGAGCCTGGTGGCTACAGTCCATGGGGTCGCAAAGAGTCAGACACAACTGAAGCAACTTAGCACACACAAGTAATTAAGCACTTTTATATGGCCAGTACTAAAAAATAAATAATATAAATTAAATGCTTGTGTTACAGTTTTTTGTTTTTTTTTTTCATATAGTTGGAATTAGACACAGCATTGAGTGACTTGGAGGCTGCAGACTTTGCAGAACTGGTAAGAGAAGCAGTGGATTTTAGGAAAAGTTCATTGTTTATTTCTTATTTTATAAATCAGTCATTATTCTAAGTATTTTCCAAGGAGGCATGTAATAATCATTATATGCAGTATCATTTATAACTGGGCTTTGAAAGAAAGACCATACATGTTATATTGATCAGTAGTATGGTTTTTAATCATTTAAAATATATATATATTTCCTAGCTCTGTCTAGTGAAATATATTTCCTAGCTCTGTCCACTAGAGCATCACTAGCACCCAGGCCATTGTGTATAAATAATATTTTTCACTTAAGGCAACCAAGATTCCTATGAGAAATGGCTGAATCCAGATTTAGGGCTGAAAATGTACAAGATAAGCTTGGCAACATCTTGTTATATCAGACATCCAGGAAGCTTCCAAAAATTACTAGGTTTAATTTAAGGTTCAAATAATTAGGAGACAACTTGAAGAAGCTCCTACTTGAACATCTATAAAGATAATAACTGCATTGGATTGAAAGAGAACCTATCAGTTACAAGTGAGTCAAGAAAATCAACCAATGTCCATATATGGATCTTACTTGGATTCTGATTCAGACAAAATATTTTAAAATGTGTATGAGTCAATCAAGAACACATAAACACAGATAACTGGATATTAGGTGGGAATAATTCTTTAGATGTGGTAATGATATTCTGGGTATGTATTTTTTTTAAAGTTCTTCTGTTTTAGAGATACATTCTAAAGTAGTTACAGATGAAATGATACAACATCTGGAATTGATTTAGAAATAATTCATCAGGGAGAGGGAAGAAGGAGAGAGATGAAACAATGTTAGCCACGTACTGGTCTTTGTTGAAGCTGGGTGGTGATGGGTACCTAGGAGCTAATATATTATTCTATTCTATTCTATTATTCTATTCTAATATATTATTCTATTATTCTATTCTATTAGTATATGCTAATGTTTTCAGTAATGAACGTTTTTTTAAAAGTAAATGGGACATTAGGAAGTAGAAGCAGTGAGGCTGGGTCATTCTTTGGCAGATTGCTGTTGAAAGTGGGGAAAGGTGGTTCACTTGAAAGGTGGCTTAGTCTTAGCTAAGATCCAGAGCAAATGGAAGGGTATTTTGTTTGTAAAAAGAGTGGAAATTTAAGCAAGGAGAACTGTTCGTAGGATGTATGTTTTTTCACCAATGGAGGAAAAAAACTTAACTGGATACTAATCATTAGGAGCAGTTTAGATCCAAAGTATTAAAATATGTAGGTTTTCAGAACCTAGATTTGTAAGTTTAATTAAAACTCTAACATGTGTGTTCATAGAACATCATTTTAATGAACAGTGGAACTAACTGGTTAGAAAAAGATCTTTTGGGACTCCTTGTCTACAACATCAAGACACAATACACAAAAGAAAAAAGTTGATAAATTGATAATGTAAAATGATATAATTGTTTGGAAAACAGTTTTGGAAGTTTCTTAATAAGCTAAACATCTGTACTATGGACATCACTAGATGGTCAATACCAAAATCAGACTGATTATATTCTTTGCAGCCAAAGATGGAGAAGCTGTATAGAGTTAGCAAAAACAAGACCAGGAGCTGACTGTAGCTCAGATCATGAACTCCTTATCGCCAAATTTAGACTTACTGTAGAAAGTAGGGAAAACCACTAGACCATTCAGGTATGACATATATCAAATCCCTTACAATTACACAGTGGAAGTGACAAATAGATTCCAGGGATTATTAGATCTGATAGAGTGCCTAAGAACTATGGACAGAGGCTCATGTCATTGTATAGGAGGCAGTGATCAAGACCATCCCCAAGAAAAAGAAATGCCAAAAGGCAAAATGGTTGTCTGAGGAGGTCTTACAAATAGCTATGAAAAGAAGAGAAGCAAAAGGCAAAGGAGAAAAGATATACCCATTTGAATACAGAGTTCCAAAGAACAGCAGGGAGAGATAAAAAAGCTTTCCTAAGTGATCAGTGCAAGAAGTAGAGGAAAGCAATAAATCTCTTCAAGAAAATTAGAGATACCAAGGAAACATTTCATGCAAAGATGGGCACACAATGAAGGGCAGAAATGGTAGGGACCTAACAGAAGCAGAAGATATTAAGAAGAGGTGGCAAGAATACACAGAAGAGCTATACAAAAAAGATCTTCATGACCCAGATAATCACAATGGTGTGATCACTCACCTAGAGCCAGATATCCTGGAGTGCAAAGTCAAGTGGGCCTTAGGAAGCATCACTATGAACTAAGCTAGTCAAGGTGATAGAATTCCAGTTGAGCTATTTCAAATCCTGAAAGATGATGCTGTGAAAGTGCTGCACTCAATATGCCAGGAAATTTGGAAAACTCAGCAGTGGCCACAGGACTGGAAAAGGTCAGTCTTCATTCCAATCCCTAAGAAAGGCAATGCCAAAGAATGCTCAAACTACTGCACAAATGCACTCATCTCACACGCTATCAAAGTAATGCTCAAAGTTCTCCAAGCCAGGCTTCAACAGTACGTGAACCGTGAACTTCCATATGTTCAAGCTGTATTTAGAAAAGGCAGAGGAACCAGGGATCAAATTGCCAACATCCGATGGATCATCAGAAAACCAAGAGAGTTCCAGAAAAACATCTACTTCTGCATTATTGACTACACCAAAGCCTTTGACTGTGTGGATCATAACAAACTGGGAAATTCTTAGAGACAGGAATACCAGACCACCTTACCTACCTCCTGAGAAATCTGTATGCAGGTCAAGAATCAACAGTTAGAACTGGACATGGAACAACAGACTAGTTCCAAATCAGGAAAGGAGTACCTCAAGACTGTATACTGTCACCCTGATTATTTAACTTATATGCAGAGTACATCATGCAAAATGCAGGGCTAAATGAAGCACAAGCTGGAATCAAGATTGCCAGGAGAAATATCAATAATCTCAGATATGCAGATGACACCACACTTATGGCAGAAAGCGAAGAACTAAAGAGCCTCTTGATAAAGTGCAAGAGGAGAGTGAAAAAGTTGGCTTAAACCTCAACATTCAGAAAACTAAGATCATGGCATCCGTTCCATCACTTCATGGCAAATAGATGGGGAAACAATGGAAACAGTGACAGACTTTATTTTGGGGGGCTCCAAAATCACTGTAGATGGTGACTGCAGCCATGAAATTAAAAGACACTTGCTCCTTGAAAGAAAAGTTATGACCAACCTAGACAGCTTATGAAAAAGCAGAGATGTTACTTTGCCAACGAAGGTCTGTCTAGTCAAAGCTATGGTTTTCTCCAGTAGTCATGTATGGATGTGAGAGTTGGACCATAAAGAAAGCTGAGCCCCAAAGAATTGATGCTTTTGAACTGTGATGTTGGAGAAGACTCTTGAGAGTCCCTTGGACAGCAAAGAGATCCTACCAGTCCATCCTAAAGGAAATTAATCCTGACTATTCATTGGAAGGACTGATGCTGAAGCTGAAACTCCAATACTTTGGTCACCTGATGCAAAGTACTGACTCGTTGGAAAAGACCCTGATGCTGGGAAAGACTGAAGGTGGGAGAAGGGGACGACAGAGGATGAGATGGTTGGATGGCATCACCGACTCAATGAACATGAGTTTGAGTACACTCGGGGTTGGTGATGGACCGGGAGGCCTGGCGTGCTACAGTCCATGGCATTGCAAAGAGTCAGACATGACTGAGCAACTGAACTCAACTCAACTCATTGCTATCTAACTTCCCAAGAGAAATGAAATCTATGTCAATACAAAGACCTGTAAACAAATGTTCATAGCAGCTTCATTTTTAATAGTCAGAGACCATTCAAAGAATCAATGTCCATCAACAAAGTATGATTGATATATATATATATGCAATGGAATAATACTCAGCAAAAAAAATTGGCAACAGTTTGGATGTAACTGTTCTATATCTTGATGTTGGTGGCACTTACACATCTGTACACATTTGTCAGAACTGGCAGAATAATTCACAGTTTTATATTAATTAAAAAAAAGAGGGATCTATTCTAAACTTTTTGTGACATTAAAGATTTAATGTTATATTTTAAATCTGTGTTCTTTTCTTTAGTGTTTTAAGATTATTATTAAGGTATAATTTATATTAAATAAATTTTCTGTGCCCTTTTATAGCCAGTCCCTTTCCCTACCCCCAGTCCCTGTAACCACTGATCTGTTTACTGTGCATATGGTTTTTGCCTTTTCTGGAATGTCACATAAGTTGAATCACATGGTAAATAATTTGCATCTGACTTTTTTTAATTAGGAAGTTTAAATATTCAGTGTCACAAATATTACATGAGTACATTCTTATGGGGAAATGCAAACAGTAAACATAAGCCTAGCATTTTGCTTGACCCTCATACATCAAAACCAGCCCTGTTCTCAGAGCTACCCATTGTTATCAGTTGATGTGTATTCTTGGTAACCTTGTATTTATGATCTTGCATGGAAGTAATTCTGTCTGAAATGTTCAGTGTAGATGATATTGTCATACTGCTAGTAGGAATATAAATTGATGCAACCTCTCAGGAGAACAATTTGGCAATATACATTAATATATATATATATTCTCTGGTATAGGAATTCAACCTCCAGGAACTTTTCAACTAAGGAAAATATCAGGGATGTACACAAAGATTTTCTTTCTAAGAATATTCTCCACAGCCTTATTTATACCCTGAAAAATTACTGGAAACAAAATACTACATTATGAAATCTGTTCAATAATATTGCCATTGAAATAATGTTTAGAAAACTGTCTACTGACATAAAAAAATATTCAAGATCATTTTCTGTGGAAAAAGCAGGGTCCAAGACAACAACTACAGAACCAAACAAAACCCCCAAAATACCAATTGTTGGCAAGAATGTAGAAAAATTGGAAGCCCTGTGCACTGTGGGTGGGAATGCAAAGCAGGGCAAATGTTATAAAACACAGCATGGTGGTCTCCAAAAAAAAATAAAAAACAGAACTACCACATGACCGAGCAGTTGATATACTCAAAAGAATTAAGAGACACTTGCAAACCCACGTTCACAGTAGCATCATTCACAACAGCCAAAAAGAGAAAGCAACCTGCCTTCAGCAACAGATGAACGAACAGACAGAAATTATGGATAATACATACTGTGAAACATGATTTAGCCCCCCAAAGGAAGTAAATTTTGACATATGCCTCAACAGGGATGAACTCAGAGGACACCACAACACTAGCACATCACAAAGGCAAATAAGCCCATCACAGCAAGATAAAATAGTGCATGATTTCCCCCATTGTTGTTGTTTACTCACTCAGTCGTGTCCAACTCTTTGTGACTCCATGGATCGTACCCCATCACACTCCTCTGTCCATGGGATTTCCCAGGCAAGAATGTAGGAGATGCCTAAAGTAGTCAGATTCATAAAAACAGAAAGTAGAAGAGTGGATGTCCGGCTGGGGGAAGGATGGGGGATGGAGAGTTGTTGTTTTATAGATACTAAGTTTCAGTTTTGCAAGAGGAAAAGTTCTGATTTGGTTGCGAACAGTGTGAATGGTGCATAATGCTATTGAGCTGTACATTTAACAGTTATTAAGACAGTAAATTTTATGTCATGTATATTTCATCATGTAAAATTTTTTAATTAAAATTCTTTCTAAAAGTTTACCTACAGTGAAGCCAAAGAGCTTCCATACCCTCAAAAAGCTTCCAATAAGTTTATTAACACCTCATTCTTAAGTGTGAGGACAGTAAAGCATCACAGGAAGTATCTTTGACATAAAAGCAGTCAAAACAAATGAACAAGAATGAGTTTGACTTCTTTCACGTAGCATAATTTATTTGAGATTCATTCATTTCATTGTCCATATCAGTAGTTCAGTTCTTTTTACTGCATACAGTAGTCCACTGTATGAGGTTATCACAGTGTTTATCCATTCCCCAGTTGAGGGATATTTAGGTTATTTCCAGTTTTCCTTAGGTTTTGTTGTGTTTTTTTTTTTAATTATAAAAGTAATGCATGCATATTGGGTTAAAAAAAAATGCAAGCATGATTACTAAAAACACATATCCTCCTTCCTCATCCCTCTCCACCAGTTCCATCCCCAGTTGTAACTGCTCCAACAGTTTGGAATATATTCTTCCAGACTCTTTTCTGTACACATACATGAAAGTGAAAGTGTTAGTAGCCCATACATACCCCTGTACAAGCCAATACATATGTATATACCAGGTGGTGCTAGTGGTAAAGAACCCGCCTTCCAGTGCAGGAGACCTAAGAGATGTGGGTTCAATCCCTGGGTTGGGAAGATCCCCTGGAGGAGGGCATGCCATATACATATTACATATATATATTGGCTTCTCCAGTGGTTCAGATGCTAAAGAATCCGCATGCAATGCAGGAGACCCGGGTTCAGTCCCTGGGTTGGAAAGATCCCTGGGAGAAGGGAATGGCTACCCACTCCAGTATTATTGCTTGGAGAACTGCAGGGACAGAGGAACCTGGTGGGCTACAGTCTATGGATCGCACAGAGTAGATGCACTGAGCGACTTAGCACACATGCATGCATATATATACACACATATATACACATACCATTGGGGGTGTTATTTTTTATTAGAAATTCTAAACTTTTTATACAAAAATCTTGATTGTCTTGTTCAAGTATTTCTGTAGATTTATAAAAGAGGAATTACTCAAAGGGTATGTGTATTTAATTTTTTTACATACTACTAAATCCCAAATATGTTGTACCAGTTTGTACTTTCAAAAGTAGTATATGGTAATATCAAATATTTTAGATGATCCCTTTCAATCCCTCTTAGGGTAACAAACATTATGTTCTGCTCTTAGGTGTCTCTATTCAACAGTATTTTATAAGAATCAAAAATAAGGTTGTTTTCAGTCAAAAATAAATACATAGGCACCTTATGCCTCAATACAAGGACCTATGTTTAGCAAACTATATTCATTATCTTGTAATAACCTATAAAGGAAAAGAATCTGAAAAAGAATGTGTGTGTGTATGTGTATGTAACTGAACCACCTTACTGTACATCTGAAACTGTAAATCAACTGTGCTTCCATAATAAATAAACACCAAAAAGGAGAAACTTCAGTTACTAAGGGATGTAATGTCCATTATAACTGTTATAGCTTAACTAGGATATTTTTTAAATCATAAAAAAATATATATACATATATAAATCCACTGTGGTTTTCCCCCCAGTCTGAGGATTACTATGACATGAGACGGCTATATACAATTTTGGGGTCTTCTCTATTTTACAAGGTAAGTTGAGCTTGACTTTTAAATGTTGTACTGTTCTATGAACAAACCTAAATTTTCTCAAACTCTTACAAACATGAAAAATGCATTTATCTCTTTTTCTCTGAATGTAGGTACAATAAAATTTGGATCTTAAAACAAGACTTATACCTAATATTTACAAATACATTAAATGTTTCAGTTTCATTACATTTTAAAGCATTTACAAATTTGTAAGAAAGAAACAGTACTCAAAGAATCAAGTGTATATGAGAAAAGAGCAATACTTTATTTCCTTTTGCAGTTGTGTATAATTTTCCCTTATCTTCAAAAAGTAACTGTATCTTATTGATAAATTTTCTAAAATTAGGTAGTTAACGTCCATGTAAAGCAAGTTAAGTTTCAATTTAATTCAAAGTTTCAATTCATCAAATGAATTTAAATATTTTAATTTTAAGGGTGGGATGATTTGGGAGAATGGAATTTTGTATATTTTTAAGCACAGAGTTAAATATATCGAAAGAGAATCAGACAATACAGAACTGTAAGTGTGAAAAGTCTCACCCCACCTCAACTCATACTTCTCTGCTTTTCACCTTCAGAATTCAGTTCTTTGTAATTTTGCCAAATTCTCAGACTAATGCTACTTAGAGGTGATCCTGCTTTATGCTAAAGTCTATCTATTACAGACCTAAGTTATTATACATACTTGATGAATAGTTGAAAGAAAACATTTTTGTTAGTTCTTTATTCCACTTAAAACTGGAATATTTTACCAACTGAAGAAATACCTGTAAAACTCTTAAAAATATATTATAGGATTATTGCTTTATGTCACTAGTTGACTTTTATTTTCTGTGGTTCAATTCAAGGGGTATCTGATATGCAGTCATTTGCCTAAGGATGATCTTATTGATATTGCTGTATACTGTCGCCACTATTGCCTGCTGCCTTTAGCAGCAAAACAGAGAATTGGTCAGTTGGTAATATGGAGGGAAGTATTTCCTCGACATCACCTCCAGCCTCCTGCAGACTCAAACACTGAAGTCTTTCAGGAACCTGAAGGGAGATATTTTTTGCTAATCGTTGGCTTGGTAAGTTTACCTTCGTTTCTTTCTTGGGTTTGTTTGTTTTTGCTGTTTACTGATTGTCTAAATAAATATATAAAAATGATAATTTAAAATTATAAGCGTGTCAAATACTAGTATTCAAAAAAGTTACTCTTTCTTTTATTTTATATCCATTTAATACTCATAAAGAAATGGTAATGAACCCCAAGATAAGATTTTAGCAGGTTCTTAAGATTTTTTTGTTCCCATTTCTATAAAACCAGAGGTTTTATCTTCTAGTTTGTTTTGGGAAATAGAAAGACATGAAAAGGATATAGAATCAGAAACAATAAATATGTGATTGCAAATGAACGGACACCACTGATGAAGGCTCTTTGAAGGCTACCTTAGGGGAGTCCATGTGCCAAAAGTGGCAGCTGATGGTGTATCAGGATAAGGCAATGTGAGATTTGTTTTCAAGGGTCATCAAGTAGCCTTGAGGATAACTAAGAGGAGGGAGGAGTTTTTAATAACCATCACATAATTATGCCACATGCCCATATCTCTTTGTTGTTCAGTCGCTCAGTCATGTCTGACTCTTTGCCACCCCATAGCTGCAGCATGCCAGGCTTCCCTGTCCTTCAGTATCTCCTGGAGTTTGCTCAAACTTTCCTAGCATCAAGGTATTTTCAAATGAGTTGGCTGTTTGCATCAGGTGGCTGAAGTATTGGAGCTTCAGCATCAGTCCTTCCAATGAATGCTCAGGGTTAATTTCCTTTAGGATTAGACTGGTTTACTGTCTCCTTGCTGTCGAAAGGGCTCTCAAGAGTCTTCTCCAGCACCACAATTTGAAAGCATCAGTTCTTCAGCACTGTTTAGTATTCATAAATTTATGCATGCCTGTTACATACAAATATTTTCATGTAGCTAAACCTGTATTAGCAGAGACATTACTTTGCCAACAAAGGTCTGTCTGGTCAAGGCTATGGTTTTTCCAGTGGTCATGTATGGATGTGAGAGTTGGACTGTGAAGAAAGCTGAGCGCCGAAGAATTGATGGTTTTGAACTGGTGTTGGAGAAGACTCTTGAGAGGCCCTTGGACTGCAAGGAGATCCAGCCAGTCCATTCTGAAGGAGATCAGCCCTGAGATTTCTTTGGAGGGAATGATGCTGAAGCTGAAACTGCAGTACTTTGGCCACCTCATGCAAAGAGTTGAAAAGACTCTGATGCTGGGAGGGATTGGGGGCAGGAGGAGAAGAGGACGGCAGAGGATGAGATGGCTGGATGGCATCACTGACTCAATGGACGTGAGTCTGAGTGAACTCCGGGAGTTGGTGATGGACAGGGAGGCCTGGCATGCTGCGATTCATGGGGTCACAAAGTCGGACACGACTGAGCGACTGAACTGAACTGAAACCTGTATTAATTTTTTTTTTTTTCTTATAGAGACATTACATGTTATGTGTACTATTAGAAGCTGGAGGCTGTGCATCCAGAGCCATTGGGAATCCTGGACCAGATTGTATATATGTGGATCAGGTCAAAACAACTCTTCACCAGCTGGAAGGGGTAGATTCCCGCATAAATGAACGGCTAGCTTCTTCTCCAACCCCCTGCTTGTCTTGTGCTGACTGGTTCCTCACTGGGTCACATGAAAAATTAGATAATTTAACCACCTCACCTATCCTCAGTAGGCTGCACGGTGCTTCCAGGGTCGCAACCTCTCCGACATGCAGAAGAACTCTTTTCAGTGACTATTCCTTAAAGACACGTAAGCCCAGTCCATCCCGAAGTGGAGGGCCTGACAGTGGTCTTGAAGGTGAAGGTGTCGGCCTGAGCCCCCACACTACGGAATCTCAGGGTTCTCATGGTTCAGAAGAAACTGGGGCCTTGCTTAAGGTATGTGTTCATTCCTATGTGTACATTCTAGGAGCTAAACTGTCTCTCCAGTCCTTATTTGTAATTTCAAGGGAATTTTTAATGACAAACCCTTCTTCATTTGTACTAGTGGTGGTTTTTGTCACTGCTGGCAAACCAATGATTTAGGGCCAAGAGAGAAAGAAATACCAATAATAAAACGTTAGAGAACTGTCACGTCCTTGCGCATGTGTTACTGCGGTTCCTGCTAGCATAGGATAAGCCAAGAGGTACAAGTTAGCATTGAAAATGTTTAAAGGAAATGTTGGCAGGAAGGGGGACCCCTTCCAGGGTCCAAGAGGGGGCTCTTGTCTAACACCTGGAAATGAATTATCTGAAGAGACACATGCTGATGAAATAAGAGACTTTACTGGAAAGGGGCTCCCTGACAGAGAACAGCAGGCAGCAGGGTAAGGGAACCCAGGGAGCACTTCTCTGCCACATGTTTTGCAGTCTCAGGTTTTATGATGTTGGGGTTGGTTTCCGGGTTGTCTCTGGTCAGTCATTCTAACTCAGGGTCCTTCCTGGTGGCGTGCACATCACTCAGCCAAGATGGATTCCAGCAGGGATTCTGGGACGTTGGTAGGACATATGGATTGGTGTCTCCTCTCTCCTTTTGACCTTTCCCAAATTCTTCCAGTTGGTGGTAGCCTGTCACTTCCGCATTCCTTACTAGGACCCCTCTTGTCAGATAACTCATGCAAGTAGTTAACTACTGTTGTCTGGCCAGGGTGGGTGGTTTTGATCAGCCATTCCCCTAACAGAAACATTGAAAAATAATAAGTAGTTCTCCTTGAAAGACTTCTAGTTTTACATTATATCTTCTGTTTGATTTCCATTCTTAGATATAAACAGATCTACTTAATAATACTTTTCAGGTCACTAAAAAGAAGTCTGTTCTTCCCAATCCATTTCATTTGGGGAACCTGAAAAAGGACCTTTCAGAAAAAGAACTGGATATATATAACACAGTAAAGTAAGAAACTTCCTTGTTTCATTCTTTTTCACTTAACTCTCTGTCGAGGAAATTTTACAGTGAAAAAGTGCAGTTCCATAACATACAGATTTTCTTCAGCAAATATGATATGTCTTATATATGAAAGAAGATAGCTATGCTATTTCCCTGATATTTTTCATTGTGCATATAAGAAACATAAGAAATAAAAAACAGACAAAGTAGTATTTCAAAATGTAAGTTTCCGTTTATGTCTCTTCCACAGGTAGCCTCCCTTTTGTGTCTAATTTTTAAATTAGTTTACTGTTTTCAGACTCTCATGGATGCTGTGGTTTTATAGATACTCCTTAGCTCTGAGTACTCATTCCCAGTGCTTGAGAGTGTTGGTTGCTAATGGCTCATAGTGAAGTCCCCCTACCCTGGCCTTGTCCAACTTGGAAGTTTATTAACTCCGCCAATCTTACAACCTCTCCCTAGGAGTAACATCTAATGACTAATCGATAAGTGACTACAGGCTTGGCCCCTATTAAATTCAACAAAACTCTGAAAAGCCATCCATGAAAAGCCATCCAAGTTTCAAACATCCTGGCAGTATCTGCTGAGTCCTCTGTCTCAACTGGAGCACAGTTCAGCTTTTCCCTCTGCTCAGTCCTGCTTCCTTCTTGCTTACCCCCATTGTCCCCAAAAGTCCTCCCTAATAAACTTCCTCCCTGCATATCTCCCTATCAGAGTCTGGAGCCAGGGAATTGACATATGACACCCTCTTTAGGAAATAGGTAAAAGTAAATAGGGAATTCTGATGTGAAAGGTGCTGAGTGGGAGAAGCATGTTTAGAACTTAATCTGTCTATAATTATTAAAATATGAACTGTTACCAATTCACTTCTTGTTGTGCAGCAGCTATTATGTGGTGACTTGCAGGGCTTCCTTCCTAAGCTTTGTATGGTATTATGATAGCATGCATCAGAGAAGGCAATGGCACGCCATTCCAGTACTCTTCTTGCCTAGAAAATCCTATGGATGGAGGAGCCTGGTGGGCTGCAATCCATGGGGTTGCTAAGAGTCGGACTCGACTGAGCAACTTCACTTTCACTTTCACGCATTGGAAAAGGAAATGGCAACCCACTCCAGTGTTCTTGCCTGGAGAATCCCAGGAATAGGGGAGCCTGGTGGGCTGCCGTCTATGGGGTCACACAGAGTCGGACACGACTGAAGCGACTTAGCAGCAGCAGCACACTTTCATTAGAGCAAGCAGACATGTACAAATCAAATTCACATTAAAAGAAAAAAAAAGCTGTTCAATATTACTCGGACATAAAAAGGAACACATTTGAATCAGTTCTGGTGAGGTGGATGAACCTAGAGCCTGTTATACAGAGTGAAGTAAGTCAGAAAGAGAAAAACAAATATTGGGGATTTCCCTGGTGGTCCAGTGACGAAGACTCTGTGCTCCCAATGCAGGGGGGCCTGGATTCGGTCCCTGGTCAGGGAACTAGATCCCACATGTCACAGCTGAAGATCCTGTATGCCGCAACAAAGACCCAGTGCTAACAAATTAATTTTAAAAAATATTGTATATTAACACATATATATGGAATCTAAAAAAACAGTACTGATGAACCTATTTGTAGGGAAGGAATAGAGACACAGACATAGAGAACAGATTTATGGATACAGCAGGAGAAGAGGGTGGGACCAACTGAGAGAGTAGCATGGAAATATATACATCACCATGTATAAAAATACGTAGCTAGTGGGAAGTTGCTGTATAACACAGGGAGCTCAACCCAGCACTCTGTGACAACCTAGAGGGGTAGGGTAAGGTGAGGGGCTGGGAAGAAGTGAGGGGACATATGTATACTTAGGGCTGATTCACATCGTTGTATGGCAGAAACCAACACAACATTGTAAAGCAATTACCCTCCAATTAAAAATAAATTTTTAAAAAGACATTTTAGAGCTACCACCTTCTTAATCATTGAAATGTTTTATATTAAGTTCATATATATGTTTCACAGAGTTGTCAGGAAAAACTTTTTTCATAAAGTCAGGGCAAAAACAAGGTAATTTGTCTTCATAAAATAATGCATTGAAAATCTAACATGTTAAAATTTGGAATTTAATGTGATGTTTAATATTTTAGTAGTTAAAGAAAGTTATTTTAAAAAACAAAAATATGTTTTAAACAAAGAAATCTAAATCAAACCTCTGGTGGAAGCCTGTAATAACTTCCCCAATCCCTAATCTTCCATTTAACAAAAACTACTGCTCTGAATTTTTATTACCTCTGTATATTATTTTAATATGTATGTATATATATGTTATTTGGGCTTTATATCTAGTAAAAGGAAATACTTTTTCCAAGTTTATAGCTTAACAAAAGGTTATATTGTAACAATATAAATTTATAATTGTTTTTAAGCATAAATTAATATGTGATGTAAATCATAGACTCTCCTATTTAAAAGGATGCTACAGAGGCATATTTATTCTCCTTACTGACATGGAAAGATGTTCAAACTATATAGTTAATTTAAAAAGTGTGATATAGACTGGGGTGTAATATACTATCCTAATTTGTTTCATAAAATAAAAATATATACTAAATAATATGTGGAAAATATTCCACTCAGTAAACAAGTCTTATCCATTCTGCATTCTAGTAATTCTTGAATCCACCCAGCACCTAATAATTGTACCCTAGTTCAAGCTCCTGTTCTCTCACCTGGTTATACTGCAACCAGTTCTCAATTCCTATCCTATCCTGAATCTATCCTCTGCTATAGGAGTGACCTTTCTGAAATAAATACTTGTCCTTCCATTGGATAATTGCTTATTTGATGATTTTTAAACTTTCAGTTTATACAATGAGTGAGTTAATATACACTGAGTTAATTTATGATTTTCAAGAACCAGAGCTGCTCATTGTGTTGTGGAATTGTTCTGAGAGAAAACTAAAGAAGTTAATATAAATTTTAATTCTAAACCTCCCTAAATATGAACATTACTAATAACTCTTTTTAAAAGAATCATTCCTTTTCTGTACCTTTTCTTGAATGTTAAAACCTCAGAATTAAATGGTATGTTTTCAATTATTTTCTTTTTGAATAATTACAGTTTTTGTATTTTGGTTATTTTTTACTTAATTGAAAAAATACCAGCCACCAGTTGTTAATGAACCCACCACTCTATGGAAAAGTATGAGAAAAATTTATAGATGATCTCCTTCCCTATCTTTGGCCTCTCCCTATCTTTGGCCTCTCTAAAGAAAACCAAGACCATTAGTTAGTGATAAAAAGTTATTCTGATCTTGCTGCCTAATCAACAGTTTAACAGGAGGCGCTGATGGGGGATTTTGGTCCACATGCTTACAGACTGACAATCAGGAAAAAGCAAGGTGTAGTAGAGCAGGCCTCAGAATCAGCTAAGCTCTGACACTGGAGCTGTGTGACCTCAAACAAGTTAATCCAAGTCCTCTGAACATTGATTTTGGTTAAAATGAGGATGAAGTGAAGTGAAGTTGCTCAGTTGTGTCTGACTCTTTGCGACCCTGTGGACTGTAGCCTACCAGGCTCCTCTGTCCATGGGGTTTTCCAAGCAAGAGTACTGGAGTGGGTTGCCATTTCCTTCTCCAGGGGATCTTCCTGACCCAGGGATTGAACCCAGGTCTCCCACACTGTAGGCAGGTGCTTTACCATCTGAGCCACTAGACTCCCAAAATGAGGATAGAAGTAGTTACTGTCTTACAGGGTAATTATGAGAATTAAGCCTAAGATATTTTAAAGCACCTACCCTGGCACACAGAGGGCATTCGGTATATGGTAACTATTACCATTATTTCATTGTCACTGCCATTGTTCTTTACTCTTCTTACCACTGGTAGAAATAAGCAGTACTTATAGGTTCTGCTGGAGTCTCAAACCCCAGTAGGGGAAGAAAGGATAGAAAAGAATGGAGAAGTAAAAATAGTAAGAGAACATATGAGAGACTGTAATGATGAAAAGCAGTGGAATACTTCTAGTAATTGCCATGGATTCTAGAATGTCAACTCAGCTTTGTAGTTCGTAATACTGATTTTATTTTTCTTCAGGATGGTCCATTTGACTGTCATGGTAAGAGACTATTGCTACTAAGCTACTAACTGAAAATCTTAGTTTGTTGGAATGTGTTTTTGTATGTGGTGCACCCTAGACTGATACCTTGTTTATGGCTTGTAGATATCTGGGCCAGACTCAGGCTGAGTTATTCATTACCAACCATGGAAAAAGAGGGCTTTAGCCAGTTTGGGTTGTTTAGCAAGGGGATGATTAAGTTACTTGCAAATGAATTGGTGTTTATCCTTGAATAACATGTAGTATTTGCCTCCATTAAGCGAACTGATAAATAACCCTAGCCTGTATTTCAGATAAGGAGGAAGTGGGAATTTCAATGTTTGGCCTAGTTTTTTTCCCCTAATTATACTCCTAATGTTCTATCATAGTTAGAAGCTTATTAGACATCTACAAAATTCAAAACGAAGCAACATTTTTAAGTTTACTCTAATATCTAATTCCTTTTTTTTCAAGATTGACATCTGGTCCTGAGAACACACTTTTCCATTATGTTGCCTTAGAAACAGTGCAAGGGATCTTCATTACTCCTACCCATGAAGAGGTGGCACAGCTGAGTGGCTCAATCCACCCTCAACTGATAAAGAATTTCCATCAGTGTTGTCTCTCCATTCGTGCAGTTTTCCAGCAGACGTTGGCTAAAGAGGTAGGGCACTACTATAAATATAGCTCTCTGCCAATTTTACTTCCAGATCTCTAAATATTCTGTCTGAAACTCTTTAGCAATAACTATTTTCATTTAATTTTTTTAATAGTCATTCCATCTAATTTGAATGCCAAAGGATTATATTCACTGTACTTAACTTTAAAACTTTCTTTCATAATTCTGAGTTTGATGTCCCAGATTACTGTTTCAGGAAATGGTGGGCCTGTGTGTTTCTATAGCAAAATAGAATATAGTAGTTTGTAATGTAAACTTGCCTCCCATATTTGATATCTGTGATTCAGCCATTATTTGGACATTTATCTCTACCATTTTGTAACTGAAAATTTTTTAAGTTTTCAAAGGCAGGATAAGGTATCTGGAATATAAAGGAATAAAGTACATAATTTACACAATAGTGTTATATATGTTTTAGCCACTTGGTTGGTTGGTTGCTTGCTTGCTTTTCAATCCAGAATGAAGTTTTATTTAATATTGTACCTCCAGAAAAGTAGTAATGTTGTATACAATTAAAATCTCAATTACATAGTTTTAATAGCAGGGAAAGATAAGTATTAAATTTCTTGAGAAACATAAATATATAGAAGTTTATTTGTGACTGGTCAAACATCATACTGCCAAAAAAACAAAATAAAGAAGACTGGAAAATGAATGTAATGTGTATAGCAATACATGCACCAAGGTTGCTAAATTTGTGAAGAACTTAGGTGTAATAGTGGAAGAACATTGGGCTGGGAATAAGGACTCCTAGACTGGGCCCCAACTTTTCCAATTTCCTCAGTTATAAAGTGAAGGAGCTGAATTATATCATCTCTTAGGACTCATTCAGCAGTGAAACTCTTTGTCTTATAGGATTTCTTCTTTGAGCTACCAGAAACTGGTATTCGGCAAAATGTTATGTTTGACTGTGTATCTCTGTGTGCTTTGCATTCTTATGCTCCTCCTTTCCTGTTTAACATACTAATAGATTCTGTAAGGTTCATTTCATTAACTTACTTAGTAATATAAATTAGCCTTTCCCCTATTATTTAAACATAGAGGTACCGACCATTCACCAGATACTACTCAAGATGCTGGGGATACAGCAGTGAACAAAAAGTCTCTTTCATCATGACGTCTATATTCTAACAGGGGAAGCTAATGAATTAGCAGGCAGTTTAATATATCAGGTAGGGTAAGTTTCAACAGCAATTATAACAAAACAGAGTAAGGATGAGAGGTGGTGGTTACTATTTTGAAAGATCCCTCTGATCATGTCAAGTAATATTTGAACAGACACCAGAAGGAATTGAGGGACAAAGCCATGTGGCAAATGTGGAAGCTGAGCTTCCAGACGGAAGGAACAGCCAGTATACAGCCATGGAGGTAGGAAGGCTAAGAGCGCGCAGGAGCAGCCTGAGTCAGGAGGAGAGCAGTACGAGTTGAGATGGCAAAAGCAGCAGGACTGGGTCATGCAAGGCCTGATAGGCTAAGGACTTTTTGAGATTTATCCGGAAGAAGATGGGAAGTTCCTGGGTAGTTCTGAGAAGAGCAAGGACATGTTCCTTAGTTTTCAAAGGATCACTCAGGCTACTCTGAACAAGCTTGCAGGGTAGATAGAGAGGGTGGGAGGCAAGGAACTGCGGAAATTCTCAAAGCAAGAAATATCAGTGGGCTCTGGATCTTGCAGATATAATGGAGGATGAGCCAAAAGGATCTGTGTCTTCAATAAGCATTTTGAAAGAAGAAGAATGAAGGATCACTCCACTGTTTTGGCCTGAGCCTTACAGAAAGTCTTTATATTCCAAGTGGGTCATTGGTTTGCTAATGATTTAATGTGAGAAATTTAGAGAGTATGCTTCAAAGGAAAAATACTGCTTTAAGTGTATGTGTTTTAAATACATTATAAAATCATCTACTCATTTAGTAACTCATTAGTAATCTATTCATTAAGCATCTACTGTGTACCCAAACACAACTGCTTTCAAGGAATACAGAGATGAACGGTATATAGTCTCTGCCCTGGGAAAAAGGTTCTAATGTACTGGGGAAGAAAAACCTATAAACTGCTAATATAGTGTAAATATTAATAAGGTGAGGCTGTGAAACAAATGTGTCCTTGGAGAGTCAAAGAGAAACTTTATCTGTGAAGTCTCTTGTAGGAGATGGCATTTAAAGTATGAGGAAGGGTGGAAATTTTCCTGCAGGTAAGGAGAAAGAAGAATGTCATTGTGGGCACTTATGGTATTAGGATCAGCCAGTTCAAATCTATATATGAAAACATTTAAAGCAGCACTATTAATACCAGCCAAGACTAATAATACCTATTAATTTACAGAAAAAGAAAGCACTAAATGGTAAAGATCATTCAGGTTCAACAAATTCAGTGTCTTCTCTGAACCCTGTGAAAGAACATGGTGTATTGTTTGAATGCTCACCTGAAAACTGGACTGATCAGAGGAAAACACCACCAGTTATGGCTTACTGGGTAGTAGGGTAAGTGGAAGAAAATATTTTTAAATGTTAAAAAGGGGGTAAAGGAGATAAACATTTTAAGATATAAGCATGGATTTATTGCTGCTTGTAATGCAGAAGATGTGGGTTTGATCCCTGGGTCAGGAAGATCCCCTGGAGGAGGAAATGGCAAAACACTCCAGTATTCTTGCCTGGGAAACCCCATGGACAGAGGAACCTCGTGGGCTACAGTTCATAGGGCTGCAAAAAGTCAGACATGACTGAGCAACTGAACACAACACACAACATGAGTTTATTAACATAATTCTAATATTTAGTGTATTTTAGAATTCTGCTTACTAAATAACGCCTTTAAAATTCTTACCAAGTCTTTTTTTTATTTAAAAAAAAACCTAATTCACTTATCTTACAACATTGTACTAGTAAGACACTAAAAGGTAATGAGTTCATACCCATTGCTATTTCCTTCTGTCTCTAACTTTTTTTCTCTCCCTCTTTCCTCCTTTCTTTCCCCCTTCCCTTCCCTCTCTTCCCCCTGTCCCCAACCAGCTACAAGACCTGGCCCTATCTGTCCCCCGGCCACCTCTGTGTTTCCGCCTCCTGTCACTCTCTTCCTCCAGCCACTGTGCACAGCCACACTGGCACCAGCTGAACTCTGCTCCTGCTGTTCCTTCCATGTGGGATGTTCTACTTAACCTTTGCCTATCTGGCTCCTCGATATTCAGACCAGTGGTATCATCTCCTGTCAAAGAGACAAACTGTCATCTCTCTCCCACATTAAAGTTATTCTCTCCTCTATCGCCCCTTTAATTTTCTTGTTTATCATCTTTCTCTCTGTCACTGGAGTGTCAGTTTTATGAGATCAGGAATTGTATCTGTCTTGTCCCCCACTGGCACAGCACCTGACACACAGTCACTTATAAATATGTAAGGTTAGTAAATGGAGCTGTGCTTGGCAAAATGTATGTGGTGATGCTCAGGTGGACTGGCAAACACAAAGAAAAAGACACAGTCATTGCATCTGATGATCTTACATCCAGCAGAAGAAATATGAAACATGCTTAAATATCTATGTACTTATGGATGAATATTCTATGGAGAGAGAGAGACAGATATAGCTGGCTATATTTTAACTTTTTTTAAAGGTCAGTCTCCCAAGGCAATAGAAATAAAAACTAAAGAAGCAAATGGGACGTAATCAGACTTACAAGCTTTTGTACATTAAAGAAAAACATTAAAAAAAAGACAACCTATGAAACGAGAGAAAATATTTGCAAATTATGTAATCAACAAAGGCTTAATCTTCAAAATACACAAACAGCTCATACAACTCAACAACAAAAAACCCAATTGAAAAATGGGTCAGTTCAGTTCAGTCGCTCAGTTGTGTCCAACTCTTTGTGACCCCATGAACCACAGCACACCAGGCCTCCCTATCCGTCACCAACTGCCAGAGTCTACCCAAACCCATGTCCATTGAGTCGGTGATGCCATCCAACCATCTCATCCTGTCATCCCCTTCTCCTCCTGCCCTCAATCTTTCACAGCATCAGGGTCTTTTCAAATGAGTCAGCTCTCCACATCAGGTGGCCAAAATATTGGAGTTTCAGCTTTAATATCAGCCCTTCCAATGAACACCCAGGACTGATCTGCTTTAGGATGGACTGGTTAGATCTCCTTGCAGTCCAAGGGACTCTCAAGAGTCTTCTCCAACACCACAGTTCAAAAGCATCAATTCTTTGGTGCTCAGCTTTCTTTATAGTCCAACTCTCACATCTATATATGACCACTGGAAAAACCATAGCCTTGACTAGATGGACCTTTGTAGACAAAGTAATGTCTCTGCTTTTTAATATGCTGTGTAGGTTGGTCATAACTTTCCTTCCAAGGAGTAAGCGTCTTTTAATTTCATGGCTGCAATCACCATCTGCGGTGATTTTGGAGCCCTAAAAAAAGTCAGCCACTGTTTCCACTATTTCCCCATCTATTTGCCATGAAGTAATCAATATTGCCAGGAGAAATATCAATAACCTCAGATATGCAGATGACACCACCCTTACGGCACAAAGTGAAGAGGAACTAAAGAGCCTCTTGACGAAAGTGAAAGAGGAGAGTGAAAAAGTTGGCTTAAAGCTCAACATTCAGAAAATAAAGATCATGGCATCTGGTCCCATCACTTCATGGGAAATAGATGGGGAAACAGTGGAAACAGTGTCAGACTTTATTTTTTGGGGCTCCAAAATCACTGCAGATGGTGACAGCAGCCATGAAATTTAAAGACGATTACTCCTTGGAAGGAAACTTATGACCAACCTAGATAGCATATTCTAAAGCAGAGACATTACTTTGTCTACAAAGGTCCGTCTAGTCAAGGCTATGGTTTTTCCAGTAGTCGTGTATGGATGTGAGAGTTGGACTGTCAAGAAAGCTGAGTGCCGAAGAATTGATGCTTTTGAACTGTGGTGTTGGAGAAGACTCTTCAGAGTCCCTTGGACTGCAAGGAGATCCAACCAGTCCATTCTGAAGGAGATCAGCTCTGAGATTTCTTTGGAAGGAATGATGCTAAAGCTGAAACTCCAGTACTTTGGCCACCTCATGCGAAGAGTTGACTCATTGGAAAAGACTCTGATGCTGGGAGGGATTGGGGGCAGGAGGAGAAGGGGACGACAGAGGATGAGATGGCTGGATGGCATCACCGACTCGATGGATGTGAGTTTGAGTGAACTCCGGGAGTTGGTGATGGACAGGGAGGCCTAGCGTGCTGCAGTTCATGGGGTTGCAAAGAGTCAGACATGACTGAGCAACTGAACTGAACTGAACTGAAGGCATAGATTATTTAATTATAAATCTAGCTGCATTTCCCCCTACTGTAGATTTAGATTAGTGGTTGAATTTATGACTTATTCTTTCAGAAACCAAAGGATGTAGTAAAATATATTGGAGAGTTGGAGTTTTTTCCTCTTGGAATTTCTGAAATTAGTGTGTTCTTTTTCTCTACAGGAGACTCTTTCTTCATCCCAAACTTCAAGAACTTTATGTCTGTTTTCATGACTCAGTTACAGAAATTGCCATTGAAATGGCTTTTAAACTGTTCTTTGGATTAACCTTGTAGCTATATTTTCTTGATGCATAGCAACACTGTGCACAGACCATCAAGCAGGGTTAGAACTGCTGAAATCTGTCCACAAAGAGAAAAGGTTTAACTTCTTTTCACTAATCAATATTGAACATAAGGCTGATGAAGACTGAGATGATACGCTGCTGGATTTGATGCACTAAATCTTATTCTGAGACTTTTGAAGAAAATACTTGATCAAAATATGAAGAAGAGATTGTTAACTTATTTTCCATTTTGGTATATAACATTAATTTATTTACTGATTTGAAATAATGTGATGTATTTTATGTAAAATTAATATAAGAATGTTTATCTTGGAAAAATACCAAATTTTTTGTGTATTTTTCTCGACTAATATTGATATCTGGCAAAATAATCATGATATTGGGAAGAGATGACCAGGTTCTGTTACTAATTAGTGTTGTGACCATGAGCAAGTTTTTGTACCTCTCTGAGCTCAGATTTTTCATGTACAAATGAAATGATTGCTTTGAGGTGTCTAAAGATCCTCTTCAGTAAAATGTGCAATTTTTTCCCTCTAACCTATTATTTGGTACCTAAATTTGTAATGTTAAGTACTGATTCCTTCTTAGATCAGATACTTTTCTTTTAGGTGTTTTAGTAGATACCTCACTGTGGGGGAAGAGAAGAGGGAAAATTAAACTGACTTTTTTATTTACTTGATTTTCTTTACTCATTCAAGTCAGTTCTATTTTGACTAGGATATATATTTTTAAACTATTTGTTCATATACTTTCATTGTTTTTCTCTTTTTTGAAATATATTCAGGTATACACACATTTTATACAAGTTCATGAATTTTAGGAAAGTTATATGTAGATCTTTTTTAAAAAATCCTATCATGTTGAAAACACTGAAAAAGTTAACTAAAGAAATTCTATGGCGACTTCCAATCAATACAAAGTTTTGCCTTACAAATCTGGATGTATTGGGTTTCCCCAAAGGGGTACAATGAACAATAATTTTTAATTATTTAGTGAACAATAATTTATTTGACCATGAATAGAGAAAGAAAGTTACTAAGATCAGAATTTTCTTTAGCTGTCAGAATTTGGCCAATTGAAAGGAAGGAAGAAAATGACAATTCTTAATTGACATTTACCCAGTAGATTCTCCTGAATTCTCAGATGCCCCCATGACTTTATAGCACTGGGTTCTCTCTTCTTCAGGATTTACCTTTGGAAGGCAAATTACACCAGCACATCTAAAGCCAGTCTCTGCCTTTCCCTACCTCAAGCATGAGACCTCCAGCTTAATCAGAATTAACTGAAAAACGTAGTGTAAAATGGTGTGGATGCACCATTTTAAATATTTGGTCTTAGAAGAAACACTATTATCCCTCTGTCGGGAGTTTGAGATTTCCCCCCAGGTGTTGAAGATGCAAACTACTATACCTGTCCTATTAGTGACTTGTGGGCCTTAATTTTGGCATTCAAAACAGAGCAAGAAACTTGGTAGAAAATGGCTTGCAATATCCTCCCCTTCAGATTATAATTTTGGTCAAATGATAGACTCTTTACTACTGTCTTAGGACTGCTTGTGCACATATATAAGTATCAAAGTATTGTTTAAGAGTATTTAGTACATGTCTTAAATTTCTTGATAATGTTCCCTCAAACACCATGAAGCTATTTTTAATATGGAGAATTATTCATAAATGCAGCCATTGATCACCTCAGATTTTCAAACAGACTGAACTTGGGACTTACCATTAGGAACTTTTTGTTTCACTTAGTGAAATTTTGATCTGTTGAACTGTTTTCCTGGTCTCAAAGAATCAGAAGACCACTATTTAATAACTGAAATAAAAAGACAAACTACTGATCTTACATAAAGCCAAGTCATGTGAAGTATTGCAGGTGTGCTATATAATATGCATGTTGCAGAGACATTGTATTTTTAAGAAAGAAAACCAAACATTATCTTGGCTCTTATCTCTAAATAGATAGCAAAATAAGTGTGGTAAGTACTGTAAACTTAGCTGCTCATTTTTCCATATATGTTCAGATTCACACCTGAGAGTAGATGCGACTCACTGGACAATAAGTGCCTGTCTGCAACTTTAAATAAAGAGGGACGTAGAATGCTCTTGCAGGTATAGAAACATTCTTAGGTTGGATTTTATTAGCATCCTGCAAACGTTCTTTTTCACCAAAGACTGTAATGCAAAAGACTATATTTCCAGCATTAAAAAAAAAAAAAAAGCAAGTGCTGTCTTACCACCATCATGTATTTTTTAGTCCTGTCCCCCCACAAAATTACATTTCAGATTTCAACCCCCATTCTCCATTTCTCTTTTTTGTCTCTTTGTTTGTTTTGTCATGTTAGAAAAGGGAATTTCTCTTTTTGTGCCAAGGGACCTCAAGGATGATGCATACTGGCAAGTTAGTAAATTGCAGTCCCTGCTTTTTTATATTTCTGATACAAATGGGAAGAGCTATGAAACCAATTTACTAGGTTTTTCCACTTTGAACATTCTTGAAAATAACATTGTGAATAATTATTGTTGTCTGTGTGATTTCCCTCTAAATAGTGCCTGGCACACATTATGTGCTATGAAAGTGTCAGCAGCTGCTACCACCACCACCACTACTTATTATTAAATATCCATTGGTTGAAAACAATGGAGTCATCTAAATCATACCCTCTACTGTACAAAATGTTGGAAAGCTAAGAAAAATTATTCAATGGCTTCCCTGGTGGCTCAGAGGTTAAAGAAAAATTATTCAGCACTAAACACTTTTAAAATGAGGATTTATACTTTGAATATTTTAAAATACTTTAATAAATATTACTAAAACTTTATATACTGTACTGTGTGGAAATTAATTTTTTTAGAGTTGTACTTCTATATAACTGAAGTTATTTTTGCGCTATATTGATAGTTTTTAATAAAGATGTGCAGAGGTTTGTTTGCAGTTGTGTTGACTTTTCGTCCATTCATCCAACAAACATTTAGTATGTTTCTGCTCTGTACCAAGCACTGTTCTGAATGCCAGAGATACAGCAATGAACAAAACAGCCAAAAATTGCTACCCTCATGGAGCTTATGTTCTAGTGGGAGAGGTAGACCACAAATAAATAAAACAAAAGCTAAAAGAAAAAGAGTGAAGCAAGAAAATGGAGTATGAAGTGTGAGAGACAGAGTGGCCAGGGAAAGGGTTGCTTGGATGGCCTCAGATCTGCAGTAAGTGGGGAAACTAACCAAGCTGATTCCTAAGGAAAAAGTGAACACTGCAAAGGCCCTGAGACTCTCTATTTTTAATATCAACATATAAATCACCAGAACTTTTTTCATTCAGTAAATCAGTAAATAAAATGCAAAGCAGCAAATTAAAATAAACATTTTCAGCTTAATCTATTGAAGAGATGATTCAGAGCTCTTTAATAGGGTCAAAAAAAAAAGCTACACTTCTAAGTACTTTCACTTTTGCTGTCTTCTAACAATATATGTCAAAAGTAAGCTTGAGCATATCATAAAGGAACATGCTATAAACACGGTTAACTACAGAGTCATGTCAGGGGAGGGCAGAAAGGGGGGCAAAAAGGGAAGGGAGAGAAAATTGCCCTGGGGAGCAGCAGCAGGCTTTTCTGACTTCTGAAAATAACTTATGTTTCCTGTGACCAGAGATGGTTCCTTTAAACTTCTTTTGGCACCTTAAAGAGACATTCTTGCTTGGAGTGTGATTCGGGAAATTCCCCCTTTAAATTTCTTCCTAAGTGCTTCAAATTACCATAAAAGAGAATGAAGTCTTTCATTTTCCAGATCTTTGCAGGTAAAATGCCCATCACTTCTTGAATTTGTGATGGATTTCACAAAGGATTTTGAAGTCAATGCAGTGAGAAAACTTTTAATTTTTCAAGCTAGGAATAATGATAAGTGAAATTGCTTTAGAAAGATTAATATGTCAGCAGCATACAATATACAAAGAAACTCAGGCTGAAAAACCAGTTGAGTCAAGTGAGCCGCTAAGAAAAGGAAGGTAGCATCAAACATGGTACCAGTAGGACTTGCCAACTAGTTTTATGAGGTCACCAAAAGATTAACAAAATTCCTGCTCTGGAATGCTTCTGGCCAAAATATTTGGTTTTTTACTAGTGACAAGCACTATTAAAAGTGTTACAACACACTTGGGATAATAAATTTAAAAATGCAAACTAAAGTTCAAAAAAGCCAGTAACTCATCTCACATTTTATAGATGTGTTTAAAGACTGCAAGTCCTGCAGAGTAAGAGATGATAAAATGGAAGCTTCCTTCCTTTAGTAGAAACCATCAAACAAGTTGTAAAGAGGAATTCAGAATATATTTCTTTATTAATAATAATAGGACATTTTTGGCCTCTTTCACACATTCCCTCATTAGTGTATAATGGAGTTTTCCAGCAGTTACATGTATGTTGGGCACTATTGCAGCAAACGGAATGCAAAAGCAGCTGTGTAAATTAGGCTTTTATTAAGCCAGACATTTAAAAAGACGCAGCAGCAGCAGCAAAAAATGTAAAACAAGGCTGTTCTCACAACATTTTTTGTTGGCAAAATGATTGTACTTTAATATAAAAATGTTACTTATATAGGGGTTTACTGTTATTTTAAATGAGGTTTTTTTTTAATTTTGTTACTATTTCTGAAATGATTAATATCAATATATAACATAAAAACAGTAGCTTCTTTGCAGTCTTCTACATGAGTGAAAAGGTATCCTAAAATCAGCTTGTGAACCGCTGTTCTAGAAGGGAAGGGAAGTCGCTCAGTCGTGTCCGACTCTTCGGGACCCCATGGGCTGCAACCTACCAGGCTCCTCCGTCCGTGGGATTTTCCAGGCAAGAGTACTGGAGTGGGGTGCCATTGCCTTCTCCAATGTTCTAGAACACGTTCCCAACTCTGCACATTAAAATTACCTGGGGAATTCAAATTCAAACACAGATACCCGGGCACAAACCCGTGTCTCCCTCCACCCCCTACCAACACCTCCAATTTGTGCAGTCGTCTGACTGAGCACCACTGCTCTGGATAGAATTACCAAATTAAATAAAATACAGGATAAAGAGAAATGTGTTGAATTATGTTATGGGGTACAGTCAGTAAAACCAGACACTGAGACAGTGACTAGACAGAGGACCCCTGCTACATTTAAAGGAGAAGATTTTAAAGCGATTTCTAATAGAAAGTGCAAGGGTTACTCTAGGAACAAAAACTAAACTTGGTTAGTCCCACACGGTTGATTTTGCTGCTCTGTCGTGTTTGGGCTACTAAATCTCTTTTTACAGACCTGGTTCTCCCGGATCCCTTCCCAGATGAGAACTCACAGCCTCCCAGTCCTGTCCGCCGCTGGAAGCGCAGCCAGGCACCTCCACTTGCGTAGACAGTACCGCGCTGAAGAGCCACATGTTGGGAGTCACGTGACCGGCTCCACTGGCTGGAGGCGGTTGGAGGCACCTGCGCAGCTCCCCTCCCCTGGCGCGACCTTCTCCCAGCGTCCTGAGCGCGGCTTTCCCGCCAGGACTACGCTGAAGCGGTTTTCGGCTTCGTCCTCGCGTGTCTGCGGCTCTTATTTTGAGCTTCTGCTACCCGTTTTTACGAAAGTTGTTCCACCATGCAGCGTGAACCTCCGAAGAAGAAGCAAGAGAAGAAGGTGGAAAAGCGGCTTTTTGACGCCACATCCTTCGGGAAGGACCTGCTGGCAGGCGGGGTGGCGGCGGCTGTGTCCAAGACGACGGTGGCGCCCATCGAGCGTGTGAAGCTGCTGCTGCAGGTCCAGGCGTCGTCCAAGCAGATCAGCCCCGAGGCGCAGTACAAAGGCATCGTGGACTGCCTGGTGCGAATTCCCCGTGAGCAGGGTGCGTATGCTCCAACCTTCCCTCCGCGCAGGGTCAGCTTCTGGGAAAAGGGAGTGGGTGAGCCAGGAGGGGACGCTGCGCGGGCACCAGGGCCGTGTGTGTCGGTGATGAGTTGATTTCTGTGCCTGGGATAATACAATTTCTTAACCAGTCTATGAGGCTCTGCTTTCCCAGGGTCAAGAAGGCCTACACGTGAGCAGTCCTTGGGCAGGAGGGATCACCACCTTCTCTTTCCTCTACATTTCTCCTTCCTAGTAGGCGTTGCACCCCAGTGAGCCTCTACCTGGCTCAAGAGGGAAATGGTTGACCTCCCAGGATTGGGGGAGATGCCATTAGGCACTTGGCTGTATGTTAATAAGTGCTTTAAGGTTCTGAAATATTTGCTGAAATAACATGTTTGAGACAAGTATGCCAAATGCAGAAGGCAATGGCACCCCACTCCAGTACTTTTGCCTAGAAAATCCCATGGGCTGAGGAGCCTGGTAGGCTGCAGTCCATGGGGTCGCTAGAGTCGGACACGACTGAGAGACTTCACTTTCACTTTTCACTTTCATGCATTGGAGAAGGAAATGGCAACCCACTCCAGTGTTCTTGCCTGGAGAATCCCAGGGACGGGGAAGCCTGGTGGGCTTCCGTCTATGGGGTCGCACAGAGTCGGACACGAGTAAAGCGACGCAGCAGCAGCAGCAGCATGCCAAATAGAGAAGTATTGGGTGGGGCCTCTCTAGTACGTATTCAGTGAAAAGAGCTTGTTTGTTCTCAGAACTACTGAAGACTGGGGTTGAAGCTTAACAGGCACTCACGTCTACACATGTTTTAGGAAGATGCCAAAAAACCTCAGTGGTGCGTGCGTGCTCAGTTGTGTCCGACTCTTCGCTACTCCATGGACTGTAGCCCTGCCGGGCGCCTCTGTCCATGGGATTCTCCAGGCAAGAATACTGGAGTGGGTTGCCATTTCCTTCTAGAGGGGATCTTCCCCACCGGGGACCGAAGGTGTCTCCTGCATTGGCAGGCGGATTCTTTACCACTGTGCCTCGTGGGAACCTCCATCTAGAAACAAACTATTTTAATGCAGTATTTTTAGAAATCAAAATTAATGAGAAAAACCTATGGTGAGCAATGTAAAAGCTCTTAAGTAGAGACAGGGTCAGTTTTCTTTTTTGGCATCAGGCTCTGTTTTTATGTAAAATTTTGATATTTTGGTTCATTGTGGAGTTTTTCCCATTAATATTGAAATGATTTTAAGGAATAATGAAAATGCCTTGTTAATCATTCATTGCCCTCACCTTGCAGACTGGCTTCTAAGTTAGCTAACTGAATAGAGGATAAATTGATCAGAAACTTTTAGCTGTATAGTGTAGTGTTAGTCGCTCACTCGTGTCCGACTTTTTGTGACCCCATGGACCGTAGCCTGACAGGCTCCTCTATCCATGGGATTCTCCAGGCAAGAATATCATTCCATTCTCCAGGGGATCTTCCTGACCCAGGGATTGAACCAGGGTCTCCTGCATTGCAGGCAGATTCTTTACCATCTGAGCCTCCCATATATAGTTGGATTCAATTGAAACATCTATAAGAATTTTAAAAAGGGAAATAGGCCTATTTGTTGTATATTCTGAACAAGACGTGAAGTGGGTTCAACTCAAGTGCAGGCCTTTCTTTCACTCCTAAGTCTAAGATAGGTTACATTTCCTCTGATAAAAAAAAAAGGATTCCTGGGAATTCCCTGGTGGTTCAGTGGTTAGGACTCTAGGCTTCCACTTCAGGGGGACACAAGTTCGATCTCTGGTGGGGGAACTAAGACCCTGCAAGCAGAGTATTTAGGGTTGAGGATATAGACTCTTAAGGCATAATCTATACTGTGGATATAGTGTGCCCCGTCTGGGAGCTTAATTTAGATATTTCATAGTTAATGGCTCACATCTTTTCACTTCCATTTATTTTATCAGAGCAAGCTTCCCATTTCTCTTCAGAGAAGTAGGAGCCTCTTTATTATTTACTAATCTGCTTTAAATATTTACTGAGGTAAAGTTAAATATTCTGGAAAGATTGTGCTGACCAATGCTAAATCATTTTATATTTTAAATGTTTTTTGTAATATTTAAACCTAAATATGTTAAATATGAAGCTTCTCTGGTGGCTCAGTGGTAAAGAATCCGCCTGCAGTGCAAGAGACTTGGTTGGGTCCCTGGATCTACAAAATCCCCTGGAGGAGGGCATGGCAACACACTCCAGTATTCTTGCCTGGAAAATCCCATGGATGGAGGAGCCTAGCGGGCTACAGTCCATCAGTTCAGTTCAGTTCAGTCACTCAGTTGTGTCTGACTCTTTGCGACCCCATAAACCACAGCATGCCAGGCTTCACTGTCCATCACCAACTCCCAGAGCCTACCCAAGCCCATGTGCATTGAGTCGGTGATGCCATCCAACCATCTCATCCTCTGTCATCCCCTTCTCTTCCTGCCGTCAATCTTTCCCAGAATCAGGGTCCTATCAAATGAGTCAGCTCTTCACATCAGGTGGCCAGAGTATTGGAGTTTCAGTTTCAACATCAGTCCTTGAGGTTGCAAAAATAGGACACCTATGAAGACTGAGTACATGCACACACACATTCAATATGGCTCTTGTAAATTGAGACCGTTCTGAATAGTATTCTGGCTCCAGGTTTCTTTAAGCAGAATTTTAAGAAAATGTTTCCTAGTACATACAAAGCCTTGTTATCAGTACACATGGTATATCCTATGCTAAAAGATTAGTAATTCACAACAGGGATAATATTGCCATCTAGGGGCATTTGGGGAAACTTGTGAGGAATTTTTTGTTTAGCACAAAGAGGGGAGTAATCCTTAAATGCAGTGATATGAAAGGCAAAATCCAGGACTGCTAAACATCCTGCTGCCCCTGTGCATGGTCAGTCCTGCCCAACAAAGACGTATCCTGCAGTGGAATAACTCAGATCTCCCACTGGATGTTCTTATGGCACTCAAACCTGTTTTTGATTATTTACTTATCAACATAAACTGTCCAGGGCATGATTTTAGTACACACTAATTTCAGTAATGCAGCTGTTGTGTAAGTAGAGGAAAGACTGTACTTTGTTTTGCTCAGAATTTTACTGAGAGGTGTTCATCATTGTGGAAACTCATGTTAACAGCTCTGTATGTCATATTTGATCACCACTTACATCATCTTCATTTCTAAATATTGAATTATGATTGTACAGATATACTTATTAAATCCTTTTTTCACAATGTCAGTGTGTATCTTAAACACAACAGATTCATTGCTATTATGTCTCTATTATGTCTCTGGTGTGATCACACCTCACCAATTTACTAATTAAAAATACATATTATAAACTCCTTTATTTCCTCTTTGTATGTAAACAAAGGCATTATATTGACTTTTTTTGAGCTAGTGAAGAGGTCATTGTCTTTGAATTCTATTTATAGGTAGTAAAGGAAGCATTGTAAACTAAACTGGAACCTGGTGGGGTTGAGAATCACTGCTAGGTCGTTCTGGAATGTTACTAGGCGGTCAGATTCTGAGGCTTTTGTTCTCTGGAATTTACTTTCTGTCTTGTGAAAATCAAGGTACATCACCATCTCAGCGTTCTGAAGTCTCTCGTTTTCCATATTCTAGTTTTACTGATAACTTTTCCTTTCTTTAGGCAATATGAAATGAGGATAAGAGACAGTGAACTCAGAAGGCAAAACTAGGTGCTCTCTCACTATCTTCTTACCTTACGTCTTTCTTTACACCTCAAGGAGATATCTCTTCATTCTTGTTCTGAACATAGCTTTAAATCTCTCTTTGGGTATCTTTGATACTTTTTAGTAAAAGTGTCTGGGTTTAACCTGACTAATGCTGTTTTTAAAGATTTATTCTTTAGTTGGTTTTATGACTTTCCAACTTTATATGTATACTTTTATTATTTAGTACTATTCAAACCTTCATTACACAAATAATGCATGTTTCTTATAGAAAATTAGAAAATATAGAGAAACCAAAAGTTTAAAAAAAAAAAAACTGCTAACATCACCACAGTTAACATTTTAGTGTCTTGAGAGTGATTCTTTTTCACTGAGCAAGCTATGCATCAGTAAATATATTTTAATTAATATAAACTTTTATTTAGTATATTGTAACATAGGTTTTTAAGGATATTATAAGTCTCATTTTTTTAAGAGCCTACCAGAACTCTTTTCTCTTTCAGATATTTCTGGCCATGAGTTCATCAGCTATTTTTAATATGAACTTTTCCAAACATATTTTTCTGAAGGCTAAAGCAGTCAGGTTTTTAAATCTTGAAGATGATATTTTGGGGTATTAAAATAAAATATGTATGCTTTATGTAAATAAAATAGGAAAATAAACTTTACTGATATTTATTAAATGACTTGGCTCTGGTACCTATGATTGGCCAAATGTCGGTTATATATCACAGGACACTATGGCTTCCTGAAAAAAGAGTAAGGGTTACACAGGGGGAAAGGGTTGACTGGAGCCCTTGCTCAATTATTGTATAATAAATACAGTTTATGTTGGCTCTGTTAAATGGATTTATAGAGATAAGACTATTTGAATATTTGAAATTGTCAAGAAGACTATTTGAAATATAGATTCACATTATTTTTAAGAATGAACCTCATTCTAAGTGCCTTGAGATAATAGCAGATGATAGTATGAAAACATCATAATTAGCAAGATATTTGAAAGTACTGTGTTTTAACTAGTAAAAAATGCTCAGTTGTCCTAATATCTTAAAGTTTGACCTAACCACCCTATCTAAATAGTCCTTCCTCATTCTCCATCTGCATATTACTGGTTTTTTTCTGGACACCTAACATATTTATTTCTTCATTGTCTGTCTTTGTAATGTAAGTTCCATAAGACCAAGAACTTTATTCCTAGTGCTGTCCCTAGCAGGTCTGCTCTGTGAGTGTGTGTGTTAGTCACTCAGTCGTATCTGACTCTTTACAACCCCATGGACATTAGCCTGCTAAACTACTCTGTACATGGGATTCTCCAGGCAAGAACACTGGAGTGAGTTGCCATTCCCTTCTCCAGGGGATCTTCCCGACCCAGGGATCAAACCTGGGTCTCCTGCATTGCAAGCAGATTCTTTACCATATGAGCCACCAGAGAAGCCCCTGCTATGTACTTGGTATCACATAAAAGATTTTTAAATAAAGAATCTTTTTTTTTTGTATAGTTATTGAGTATAGTTGATTTACAGTATTGTGTAAATGAAGAATCTTTATCTCATTCTTTAATTTCTCTTTTGGATATGTTTTACAGATGCATGTAACAGGGTGGTATAGTGGCAAAGGTATATAATTTGCTTTTTTAAGTATGTACATATTTGAGAATCATTGATTGCATTTTTTTTAACTAATAGGCAGACTAAGTATGTTGGAGTGTACAAGTCTTTGAGCACCATGGGTTTGAATTGTGTGGATTTTTTTTCTTCAGTAGTAAATACTGCAGTACTACATGATCCCCGGTTGGTTGACTTCATGGTTGCAGAATCGTGGATATGGAGAAACTACATATAGGGGAGGCAGACTACAAGTTATACTTGGATTTTTGACTGCGTGGGTCATCAGTGCCCTTAACTCTCACATTGTTCAAAGGTCAACTGTATACCCAAACATGCCTAGCATTTCCATTCTTGACTCGTAAGTTGACCAGTAAGTGACCTGGTAACTTTTCCCCATTTCCCCATAAGTTTTATATTAATTCTTAATTACTTTCTCAGAATTAAGTTCCAAGGAGGTTTTTTTATCATCTTTAAATTTTGAAGAGATTATTTTTACTAAGCAATTAAGTAAAAAAAAAAGCAACACACCTTAGATGTTCTGCTGTTAGAGGAGAAATATACCACAATCGCCATGTTTTTCTGTATCAATTTTGTGATTATATATTTGGAAACTGTCCTTTAATCTGCATGACTAGAGAATGAAATACTACTACATTTGCATCACTCTTGGTTTTCCTTTGTTTTATTCTGATCAAAAAATACTACTGTTTTTATTCAAAGTGGATTTTTACCTAGAGGCAATAGAGATGTAATAGTTCTAGATCTGTAGTTAGATACATGTAGAAAGATCTGGAATCCCAGTCCTTCCCTTACTTTGTAACCTTGAACAACTTTAATTTAACCTCTCTCAACTTCCATTTCCTCAGTTCTGTACTGGTTATAATAATATTGTATGTTTGTAAAAGTTGCTCACTCATGTCCACCTCTTTGTGACCCAGTGGACAGTAGCCCACTAGGCTCCTCTGTCCATGGAATTCTCCAGGCCAGAATACTGGAGTGGGTAGCTGTTCCCTTTTCCAATGGATCTTCCCAACCCAGGCATCGAACCCAGGTCTCCTGCATTGTAGGTGGATTCTTTACCGTCTGGGCCACCAGGGAAGCCCAATAATTTTATTACCTACCTCATATGGTAGTTTTGATGGTTAAACAGGATAATCCCTGTAATAAAACAGACCACAAACAGTAAATGCTGGAGAGAGTGTGGAGAGTATTCCCTACTCTCCTCCTACACTCTTGGGGGGAATGTAAATTGGTACAACTGCTGTAGAGAATAGTCTGGAGGTTCCTCTAAAAATAGAGCCACCATATGGCCCTGAAATCCCACTCCTGGACATATATCTGGAGAAAAGCATGCTCTAGGACTTCCCTGATGGTCAGCGGATGGGAATCTGCCTGCCACTGCAGGGGACATGAGTTTGATCCCTGATTTGGGAAGACTGCACATGCCGCAGAGCAGCAAAGCCCATGCGCCACCACTGCTGAGCCCGCCTGCCTCAGCTCCTGAAGCCTAGAGCCAGTGCTCCGCAACGAGAGAACCTACCACAGTGAGAAGCCTGCACTCCACAATGAAGAGGAGCCCCCACTTGCCACAACTAGAGAAAGTGCGGATACAGTAATGAAAACCCAGTGCAACCAAGAAAGAAAGAAATAAAGCACACATGCACCCCAGTGTTCACTGCAGTACTGTTCACAGCATCCAAGACACGGAAGCAGCCTAAATGTCCATCAACAGAGGAATGGATGAAGATGTGATACATGTATACAATGGAATATTACTCAGCCATTAAAAAGAAGGAAATAATGCCATTTGCAGGATCATTGATGGACCTAGAGGTGTCATAATGAATGAAATAAGTCAGACAGAGGAGAAAAACCATATGATATCCCTTATATGCAAAATCTAAAAAGAATTTATACAAATGAACTTACTGACAAAATAGATACAGATTCACAGACTTAGAGAATGAACCTGTATAGGGAGTTTGGGATGGACTTGTAAACACTGCTATATTTAAAATGGATAACCAACAAGGACCTACTGTATAGCACAGGGAACTCTGTTTTGGGATAAATTTGTTTTACATATAAAGTAGATTTTTGTAATCTATCTAAAGAACCTACATGGTACATAGTGTACCTAGAGTATAGTTTAATAAAATGCTGAAACCTAGCCTCCCAAAATTATATTTCTATAGAAAATGTATTCAGAATTCCACTTTGAAGTTCCTCCTCTTTGTACTCTTACTAAGGACATTGGCACTCCTAAAAGCCTGGTATATCAGTGAGTTGAAAAAAAAGGGAATAAGAGCAAGGTTTTGCAGCATGATACGTGGAAAAAGGCTAAAGGAAGGGTTTTTAACCTGATACCTGTAGCTTCAGGGAATCCATGAATCAGTAGTAGCCATGCAATAGTATTTTGTGTGTGAGAGAAATATTTTTTCAGACATAACTCATTAAAAGCTGCCAGTTTTCCTATTATTCTTCTAGAGGTTTATTTGTTTCTATAATTACATTGAGATGTTGACAGTTGTTTTGTTGAATCCTCTAGATTGTTTCATGCAAATACAATTTTGCTAAAAGGAATACATTCTGTCAACGATACCAAACCACCTCAGTCATAAATCTGGCACTCTGTCATGGTCTCCTGTTAATTTGCAAATGTCTGTCATCAGAATTTTCTCTTTATATTCAATACGTTAGCCAAAGTTAAAAGCTTTTTACTACTCATTTGTGATACTCTTTTGTGAAATAGATATTAATTCAGTACTATAATTACAATTGGACTTCCCTGGTGGCTCAGACAGTAGAGAATCTACCTGCAGTGTGGGAGACCCAGATTTGATCCATGAGTCCAGAAGATCCCTGGGAGAAGAGAATGGTTACCCACTCCAGTATTTTTGCCTAGAGAATTCCATGGACAGAGGAACCTTGGGGGCTACAGTCCGTGGGATTACAGAGTGTCAGAGATGACAGAGAAATGAACACTCTCACACTTTTCATGATCATAATTATATAACAGCTCACAATCTGAAACCTGTAATACCTCAATACCATCTAAATCAACCATTTCCAAAATGACTATTAATAAATAAGAGCCATGTATAAAATGGGAATTCCAATACATTTTTGATACACAATGCTTTTTAAGCTCAGTTTATTAGTTTGTGTTTTTAAAAAACAAATGATGATTTTTAACTTAAATCCAATTTGACTGCATTGGCCATTCTCCAGCCAACATGTTTTTTTTTTTTTTTTTCCTTTTAAGATCGACTCTATGCTCTGCCAGTAATCTGTTATTGTGTTACTATAACACAGGTGTAGAAAATAAAATCTTATTCTTCAGTATCACTTACAGTCATATTTTACTTTCAGTGTTTCTCTTCTGCAAGTCTGCAGAAAATACAAATGCTTAACTATGTTGTTAAATGTTAACTATGAAGAACTTAGAAATCACTAAAAATACCTCTGAAAATTAGATTAATCAATCTCCCTGAGGAATTCAATGTGGCTGTAACTAGCAAGCAATATTCTTTTATAATTTGCTTACATTTCTCATGTTTTAAGATTTTTATTTTGCTTCCATTAAAGAAAACTTGTTGACCTTCCTTAGGTACAGAAGATATTTGCATGATTAAGGAAAGTATTGTAGTTAAGGGACTGAATTATTGAGCCAGATTGCTTGAGTTTAAATTCCAGGTGTACAATTTTCTGACCCAAGTGACACTGGGCAAGTTATTTAACTAACTTGTCTATGCTTTATAAGTTGTTTTTAATGCATTTCTTCATATATAAAATGGAGAGATTAATATTACCTACCTCATGGGTGATTATAAGGATTAAATGAATAAAAAGCAGTTCCTAGAAATTAGTATTGTTTTCTTAATATTGCCTCAAAAATTTTTACAGTAATCATTTTCCATTTTTTAAAAAATAGACTTTTATTTATTTACCATACTTAAAAACTTTTCAAGGATTTGCTTCTTCAGAAACCCAAAGCTGCAGTAGAGCTTTGGAGACAGACAGAAAACTTGATTCTAAATCCTGATTATAGTTTTTAAATTTATAAAAGTTTCAGTTTGTGCATGAATGAAATGGGTACTATAAGAGAACATATATCATAAGCTTAGCGTGATGATTAAATTAAATGTACAAGTACAGCCTTTGCCAGTGCCTGGTACACATTAAGTGCTCAGGAAGTTGTAGCTGTTATCATTACATGTTAAATGCCCTAGTAATTTATGCCTGCAACTGAATGCCAGGTAACTGAATCAGCTGTGAGGATTGAAGAGATTATGTCTTGGCCATTAATATACATCTTAATTGTCTCTATGTGACTGCTTTACATTCACCTTGCTGCTGCTAAGTCACTTCAGTCGTGTCCGAATCAGTGAGACCCCATAGACGGCAGCCCACCAGGCTCCCCCGTCCCTGGGATTCTCCAGGCAATAACACTGGAGTGGGTTGCCATTTCCTTCTCCAATGCATGAAAATGAAAAGTAAAAGTGAAGTTGCTCAGTTGTGTCCGACCCTCAGCGACCCCATGGACTGCAGCCTTCCAGGCTCCTCCATCCATGGGATTTTCCAGACAAGAGTACAGGAGTGGGGTGCCATTGCCTTCTCCATTACATTCACCTTGGGATTTATCTAATACTCAATTTTACTTCCCACAAAGTATACTTATTTATTTAATAAATAAATATCTTTCTCTCTGTGTATTTATCTGATCTAACTTTTAGTTTCTGAGCACTGGGCCCAGTCAACTGAGATTATCTTCATTCAAATTTTTTTTATCTTTAGGAGACTCTTTATGGGTGTTCTTTTCTCCAAGCTGGGACTAGAGCTATCTTATTAAGAGTAGCAGATTCAAAAAAAAAAAAAAAGAGTAGCAGGGTTCAACCATCTATAAATACAACTATGGGTCCTGGAGGGATCGCCTGTTATATTCTGGGGCAGCTAAGGATTATAAAGGCAGCTCTGACTTATCAGATAACACAGTGACTGAATTATAAAAAAAAAAATTATAAAAAAATTTGGTCATTCAGTCCGTGGAGATTTGAATTGGGAAGATTATTAACCTTGAAAGTTTCCTCCTGTCTCTTCGTCAGGCCTCTGGAAACTGCCTTGAATTGTGCATTCCTTTTATTTGGCTAGGTTATAAAATACAAAGATAAGACTCTTTTATCTCATTCTCAGGAGTATATATACAACACAGTTTTGTTCCAACAGACTTGTCACCATAGGAATTGTATTTTATGATTTGAAATGAGACTAAACTTCTCTTATGAGTACTAGTAAGCTCTGTTTTTCTATTAGTGAAGAGACCTATATTCAGCTGGTAATGCTTTCCATAGGTTTTTAGGTAGTCAAGGCTTCTTATTGGAAATGAACAAAATTGAAATGGAGTGCTTGGAGTTAACACAGCCTTTTTTTTTCATTTAGAGACACATGTAAATTTCTTTTTTTTCTCATAAGAAAAGATGTAACTTTTAGGTAGTTCAAACAGCTAAGCTTGTTAAAACTATGCAAATTATTTAATAATAATACAAGTTTATATTTAGTATGTTTTCTTTTGTAGGTTTCCTCAGTTATTGGCGTGGCAATTTGGCAAATGTAATCCGGTATTTTCCAACACAAGCTCTAAACTTTGCTTTCAAAGACAAATACAAACAACTGTTCATGTCTGGAGTTAATAAAGAAAAACAGGTAATTATTTTTTATCATTTTTAATTGAATGAAAGATTCTTTAAATTATATAGTGCTTTACAGTTTTTAAAAGTTTCACATATGTGATTCAAATTATCCCATAGTAACCCTTTTCCCCCACACTCCTATCTGCATCCCCTTCCCTTTTCTCACTGGTAACCACTAGTTTGTTTTGTGTATCTGTGAATCTGATTCTTATGTTTTATTCACTAGTTTGTTGCATTTTATAGATTCCACATAGAAGTGATATCATGAAGTATATGTCTTTTTCTGACTTACTTCATTTAGCATAATACCCTCAGAGTCTATCCATGTTGCTGCAAATGGCAGATATTCATGCTTTTTTGTAGCTCAGTAGTATTCCATTGTTTATATATATCACATCTTCTTTATCCATTCATCTGTTGATGGACACTTGAATTGATTACACACCTTTACAACCTTGGCAGTTACAAATAATGCTGCTATGAACATGGTGGTCAGGTCTTTGTGGGAGGGGATGTGGGAGGGAAGTCAGTTTCATAGCCATGTATAATAGACTCAGCTACTCAGTCGCCGGCTACGGCTGCCACCCACTCAAAAGGTCAAATTGATATAGTTTAGCCCAAAGCCCCAAGTATACAAAGGGGTGTTCACCATAAATCAATGTTAGTATAAACCATCTGGTGTTGCCAAGGCCTCTGGCATATAAAGACAGTCTTACTAGATAGGATATTCCACAGGCTCAGAAGGTTTCCTCAAAGGAACCTTTGAGTTTGGTCAAGGAGGGAGATCTTTTCAGTATGTGCACGGTTTGGGCAACACAAGCCTGCTGAGTTAACCCTTTACTGAACATTTTCCACCCTATCTCCCCCAAAAGATAATTCCTGTAAAACTAAGCCAGATGAAGTAATTAACTCCAGAATTAACTAGAATATTTATGTTACTAACATCTGTCCCTAACAGTGTAAATAACATGGCTCTAAAAGTTTCAGTTAACTCTGATCTCTGTCAAAACTCTGTAATAAATTTCAAATCAGTAGAGCTTGAGGTAAAAACATTTTTAGTATGCTTCTAAAGAATATGCTAACACTTTCCTGGTGGTCCAGTGGTTAAGACTCCATGCTTCTAATACAGGGGGCACAGGTTCAGTCCCTGGTTGGGAAACTAAGATCCCACATGCTGCAAGGTGTGGCCAAAAGATAAGAAAAGAACAATAAAAAAGAAAGAACATGCAGTCTTATTTAGAATGTAAAGATGTTCAGTCACAAGTAATATGTAATGTTTAAATATATATTGTTTGTTAAATTTGGCTACTAATGACCCTTCTAATTCTGCCCTTAGACATCAAAATTTTCTCCTATCTCTGTTCCGGCCCTAAGAAAAGTGAAAAAAAAAAAAACAAAAACCTGAAAATGAAAATTTGGTATTTTGGGTTTCTTACCTGGTTTTCAAAGAAACATAGAAGATAGAAAAAACAAGTACAGTGTATGTGATTTAGAAGTAGTTGGTCTACCACAGTAAACATCTCTCCATGCTTCTCGGCCGGCGGCACTGGTGACAGTACTAGCTGTTGGCAAGGATTGAGAGAAGCTGGATTCTGCACTGCTGGTGGGCATGTAAAACGATCTTGCCGCTTTCAAGAGAGTATGACAGTTTCTCACAAACTAAACACGTGCTTATCATACAGTCCAACTCTTGGGCATTTATCCCAGAGAAAAAACCTCTGTTCACAAAAAAGCAAAGTATACAATGTTCATAGAAGATTGTTTCATAATAGATAAAAATTTGGGAATAACCCAGATGTCCCAGGTGAATGCTTACACTGTGGTATATCATACTATAGAAGGTTACTCAGCAATAAAGAGAAACACGTTTTGATAAAACAAGTATTGTATGATCCTCTTGGGATCTAGAAAAGGCAAATTCATAGAGACAGAAAGTAGAATAGAGGTTGCCAGGGGTAAGAGGGAGGGAGATTCTTTAATAGGTACAGAGTTTATGTTTAGCATAATGAAAAGTTCTAGAAATAGTAATGATGTTTATACAGTGTTGTCCTTAATGCCACTGAATTATACACTTAAAATGCCTAAACAGTAAGTTTTACCATATAGTTTTAAAAAAGAAAAAACATGATACAAACAGCAACTTTCAATGCTAACTGAAAAGATACCAATCTCAAAAAATATTTGCTTTCTGATTTCATTTATTTACCATTATCGGAGTAAGAAAATTATAGAGATGGAAAACATAATAGTGGTTACCAGGAGAGAGGGAGGTGGCTATAAGGAGGTCCATAAATGGAGGATCTTTATCATGGAACTGTCCACTGTGATAATTGCTGGTCATATGAATCTGCACATATGATAAAATGGCATAGAACTAAATACACACACTGATGAGTGTGTAAAACTTGTGAAATCTGAATGAGGTAGATTTCCATCATATCTATAGTTATGCTGGGCTTCCCTGGTGGCTCAGTGGGCAAAGAATCCTCCCGCAGTGCAGGAGTCATGGGAGACTCGGGTTTGATCCCTGGGTCAGGAAGATCCCCTGGAAGAGAGCATGGCTACCCACTCCAGTATTTTTGCCTGGAGAGTCCCATGGACAGAGGATGGCAGGTTACATGCAGTCCATAGAGTCATAAAGAGTCGAACACAACTGAAACCACTGAGCATGCGCACACGTAATTATGCTAGATGTTATCTTTGGGGAAAATTGCTTGAAAAGTTTATAGACTTCATATGTACTAGGATGCATGTGAGTCTGCTATTATGTCAGAGTAAAAGGTTTTTAAAAAATAACCATGGTAGGGAGGTGTGTGCCTACTATATACTCTTTCACTGAACTTTTACCTTGCCCTTTGAGGGAGTTATTTTTACCCCAAATGTACAGATAAGGAAAACAAGACAGAGCTTAAAGCATTTGCCCTAGTCATTTGTTCATGTCTTTCTAACTCCCAAATTCAGTTCTTTCTACCATACTCTTACTCCTCTTTCAGCTGAGGTGACTAAACTAAATGAGTGTTAGCTGAACCTGGGCATAAAATATGTCTCTGCTGCTCCTAAGCAGCTACCAGCACAACCCTCATCAGAGACTAGAGCTTCCTGCTCTCTTCCATGCCGATACAAACTGTTAGAAAGAACTTTGGTCCCAGGTATTTGTGCTTGGAGGCAGTTTATCATCTATTTGTCAACAGTTGAAAATGAATAGGATTATTTTCCTCCAAACCCCCTAAACTCTCTTATTCTCCTTTCCTGATTCCTTTCACTCCCTCTCCGTTCATAGTTTGGTGGTGGTGCTCAGTTGTGTCTGACTCTTTGCTACCCTGTGGACTGTAACCCACCAGGCTCCTCTGTCCATGGGATTTTCCAGGTAAGAATACTGGAGTGGGTTGCCATTTCCTTCTTCAGGGGATCTTCCCGACCCAGGGATTGAACCCACATCTCTTTCATCTCCTACATTGGCAGGCAGATTCTTTACTACTGCACCACCTGGGAAGCCCCCTTTTACAGTATAGTAATATCTGAAATTACAAACTTAAAAAACAACTTCTGGGTCTGTTTTATTTTCAAGCTTAATTGTGGAGGGACAGACTTTATCTGTTACAGAAACACTTGCAGAATTATCATTCAGCATAGAGTCTTCTTGTCTCCTTCCCTCCTTCCATCCTCCTTAACCTTCCCTGCCTTCCTTCCCCTAGTAGTTTGGCCATACTATTTATATGTGCCTGCCTGCATTGCTTTCTCATTGGCCCCACTTTCACTATCAGAGGGGTCCCTGTTTGAATAGTAAATTATGTAAATTATACAATCATTCACCCAGAAAGTTATGGATCTGTTTTCTTTTTCTTATCTAGGAAGGAAATAGAATATTAAATTGAACTTAAGATGCACTTTATAAATCTTTGTGCTGCATAGCCTATTTAATTTGGCCTATTTGCTTGTAAGAAGCAGAGAAATTACTGCAAGAAAAAGACATATTTACTTCAGTGGAATTTGAACCACAGGCAGCTGTAGGGATCAAACTATATACTCTTTATCTTTGTCTCCCAGATCATTTAGTCTATCTCGGTCTGTAATGATGTGGTTTTTTGTGCGTATTTATTTGCTCTGCATTTTCTCATTGCCCATCTTTTTTACTTCCCTACATTTTATTTCTTTTAAGTTCAGTGTTAATATCATAGTGATTCCTACTAACCTTTCAAGTGGTGGTGGGGTTCTTTACCTAAGATCCATGCAAACTTGAGGAATAACTTAAACTTTTACAGTAAAACTGTGTTTATATATGTGAGATTTTTATTGGGAAAGTATCTGTAGCTTTCAACAGTGTCAAAGTAGACTGAAACCTAAAAACATTATTTAATGTTTTTTCCTTTTCTGTCCCTACTACTAACTGGCCTAGAATTTCTAGATTAAGATTTAAACTGTGGCCTAGCTCCTCTTTTTCTGCCAGGTTACATGTCATCTTCCAAACTATGGATTAGCTACCTTCTGGTCTCATTATCTCTATGTGATTATGAAACATGGCTATCTGTACAGTAGAACTTAAGAGTTTCACATTACAAGGCACTGTGGGAGTCCAAGTACCCTTCATTAAACAAATATTTATTGAATGCATTACTCTTACTCTGGACAAGGCCCCATGACTTGCATTGTGAAATAAACATATGAATTAAGAATTCAGGCCTCGAAAAATGTAGACAACCTAAATGTCCATGCAACTGATACGGATAAATAAAATGTGATAAGTCAGTAAAATACTATTTGTCAGTAAAAAGGAATGAAGTGCTAACACATGCTACACATGCTACAACATGGATAAACCTTAGAAGCATGTTATATGAAAGAAGCCAGTCACAAAAGACTGCTTGTTTCATGTATAAGGAATGTCTAGAACAGGCAAATCTATAGAGACAGAAAGTTGCTTAATGGTTATGTTGGGTTCAGGGAGATGGGAAAGATATGGAGTGACTGCTGATGGGTACTAGGTTGCTTTTGGAGTGATGAAAATGTTCTGAAACTGATAATGGTTTCAGAACTCTGATACACTAACAATTCGTTGATTTGAATATATGGGTGAACTGAACAGTGGGTAAATATATCTCAGTAAGTAAAAATAAAAATAATTCTGGCCTGCAGAAATTTATAGTCTGTAGAAAGTAAGACAAGACAGGTACACAAATAATGAATTGAAAGTAGTGATTGTAAACACTGGTTTTAAAAAATGAGAATCTGGAACATGTTGATACATTTTACATATTGATCACATGATTTACCTTTAATTCTCTGAGAGAAGAAGTATTTATAGAAGAGGGTATGATTACATATAGTTTTGAATGAGCTGGAGATCAGAGAATTCATGAAAGAAATAGAATGTGAATTAGAGCATAAATCAATAAATAATAAATCAATAACTTTTTGTTTATAGAAGATAGGAAGAAAATTTAAAAGATGGAAAGGGCATTTCAGGCCAGGAGAAAATTGAGAGTCCAAAGCATGAGAGACTTAAAATTATTTTTGGAAATAAGAGCCACAAGAGGGAGGGGGTGTGTGTGTACTTGTAGCTGATGCGTGTTGTTGTGCAGCAGGGGTCAGCACAGCAATTATCCTCCAACTAAAACTAAATTTAGAAAAAAAAACAGACGTCAGAGAAGCAAGAACCTGAGCTTGACTAGGTTGGTTACAGTGGTCTTGTACCCTAGGTTTTCTGAAAGAACTCCAGTTCAAATATTCCTTTCTTTTTCTTGAGCGCTAGATGTTGAAACGCAGTTTACTGGACCTAAGCAGAGCACATTTCAAATGTTTATCAAAAAGAACCTCAACAGCCCTTGTGAAGTAGTAGATCAGTAAGGTCTTCCAGCCACTCAGCCACATTATAATTGATTTCTGCCAATTTACATTTGGACATGGTCTATATTTTTGACCTGTTTAAATTTATTTTTACTAAAACTACAAAGTGAAATTGTGGCATTATGATATATTACTGTCCCTCTCCCCTGCCACCAAGAAAGGGAACAACTGAGGCCTCCACAGATACCTAACATTTTAGTAATAAAAAGATATATTATTAATCAAAAGCTTTATACAGTCTAAAGAGTGGAGTATCTTATGAGGCTTCTTGTGCTAATCTGGGCTGCTTTTGCTGGAGGATATTAAAATATCTTGGAATTTCAATATATCAGCATCTAGCCTGTATCTCCTAGACTGCTTGGTAAGAAACAAAGCCTGCATGGACATGAAGGGAAGTATTTTGGATGATAATATATGCTTATTTTAGGTGTTTATTTTATAAAAGCATCTTGTAAATCTGGCTTTTTAACCTTATAAAAATAAAGGATTTTAAAAAATCAGATTCTATAGTTTAATAACTACTTTTTAATTAATATGTTTCAGTTCTGGAGGTGGTTTTTGGCAAACCTGGCTTCTGGTGGAGCTGCTGGAGCAACATCCTTATGTGTAGTTTACCCACTAGATTTTGCCCGAACCCGATTAGGTGCTGATATTGGAAAAGGTACGGGATTATTAGAAATGGTAACTCTTCCTTCTTTGTGGTTTTGAACACTGTATTATTTATCATGCTGCTGCTGCTAAGTCGCTTCAGTTGTGTCCGACTCTGTGCGACCCCATAGACGGCAGCCCACCAGGCTCCCCCGTCCCTGGGATTCTCCAGGCAAGAACACTGGAGTGGGTTGCCATTTCCTTCTCCGATGCATGAAAGTGAAAAGTGAAAGTGAAGTCGCTCAGTCGTGTCTGACTCTTAGCAACCCCATGGACTGTAGCCCGCCAGGCTCCTCCATCCATGGGATTTTCCAGGCAAGAGTACTGGAGTGGAGTGCCATCGCCTTCTCCGATTATTTATCATAGTTATGCTTTTAACAGTAGTGTTGCATTCAACCTAAAAATTTTATTCTCAACCAAATGGTAAAGTCCATAGAGCCTAAAGATTACTACTTTTTTTCTTTTCTTTTAAACTAGGGAAAGGAAGGCCAACACTATAGTAAGAAAAAAGTAAGCCACAAAGAGCACTTTAACTTCTAGTTTGTTTCTATTTTTGTTATTTAGAGAGCCATCCCCTAGATCCCTTCATGCACTTATTTGCCTGTCTTGACTGTGGCCCCTTTCTAGGTTACATGTATAACCCTCACCTTCGATTCCCTTTTCCTCTGTCCTTACTTATTTATTACATCTTTCTGTGTTTCTTCACATCCTTGTTTTGGTAGATGTATTCTTTGATAGCTTTCTAAGGAGGGTGGATAGGAGATAAAGTGAGATCTTGGCTATCTGAAAATGTCTGTTTCATTCTTTTAATAATTGGCCATATGTAAAATTCTGGAATTAAAATAATTTTCTTTCACAATTTTGAAAGCATTACTCTGGAGTCTAGTTTCTAATACTGCTCTTAAGAAATCATTTTCTTACTGCTGATCCTTCTGTATATGACTTTTTTCTTGTTTTTCTGGCTTCATTCATTATATTTTTCTCATATAAAACTATCTGGTGGCTATGTGGAGGCTGGGTCCTCTGCACGGAAACTCTAGTATGAATCTTTACAAGATGGTCAGAGAAGTCCTGATACTGAGACTTGGTGAACAACATCTCTTTCCAGAGATCAGGAGTAAGATAACTGTAGGTCTTGGAAATGGCATCAGAAGTGGCCCTGGCAACGTTGCCCAAGGTTCCGGGGCAGCCCCTGGCGGAGGTGCAGCAGTCATCAGTTCCAGCCATCAGCAGCAGCTTCCTGGGCACAGAGGCTAGGACAGCGCCAGTGCTCCTGAGGACAGGGATGAGGCGCACGAGCACGGAGCCACAGCAGCGGCCTGTCACCTTGTAAGAGGCAGTGTGGGGCTTGCTGTTCTTGTCTCCCCAGGAGCCTCACAGCACAGAGAGCTTGGCCAGAATGGTGACCCCATGGATGGCAGTGGCTACCTCCTTACGCACTTGACACCCAAATTGACATGTCTCTTGTAATCCCCAGTGATGACAAAATGTCTTGACCCTGGTCCGCTGGCCAGGACAGGTCTGCTTTGCCGAGGCATAATCTTTAAAACCTTGCTCTTGAGGGATGCTCCAGGAAAAAGTCAGTGATCTCAAAAGTCAATAATCTCAGATAGCCTGATGGGCAAAAAGAAGAGATAGATCTCCTTCAGGGACTTGATTTTCATGTCCTTGACCAGGTGGTCCAGCTTGGTGCTATCCTTGGCTTGGCCTCTGCAAGCTCTGCAACCTCAGCCCTGGACACCAGTGCTGCTGTCAAAGCCTCCACAGAAGCCACCATGCCCTCCCACTCCAGGGCCTCCAGGCCCCCCACGGCTCATTCATCATCCACCATTTGGTGTTTTTTTCTTTTTAATTACCTTATATCCCTGATGATTTGACATTCACAATGATGTATCTTTCTGTGTCTTTTTCAGTAATTGTGAAGGTAACTCAGTTGGCCCCATGTGACTCCAGCACAAATAGGAGCCTTACCACAATAGTACTTAATTCCTTTAATTTTAAATTTCTGTGATTATTGGAGACGTGGTTCTCTTTTCAACAGTATCTCCCTCTGCAAGAAAGGTTTCAACTTTCTCTGCTCACTCTGAGTGAGTTACCACTCTTCCACCTCCTTTCCATCTTGCCAAAATTTGTGAACTTTATTCTTGTCATGTACTCTTTTTTGGTTTAAACCTGTTTTTCCCTTATTATTATTTTAATAGAATTTCTCAAGGAAGCAGAGATTCATTCAACAAGTATTATTGGGTGCCTCTAGTAAAGTAGGTCCTGCTTGAGATACACCATATTAATCATGGAGCTCATGGTTCATGTACCTTACAGTCTAGTGGAGATTATAGTAATAAAAAAAGGAAAAAATGACTAAAATCTACTGTCACTTAGCAATAAATGCCAGGAAAAAAAATTTAGGAGAAGAGAATGACGTCAATTTTAGATAAATGATCAGAGAAAAGGCCTCAGAAGGGATGACAAGGATGAGGACTTTGATCTATCATGTTTAACTGGCAGTCCAGATTTTCTTGTTAAGAAAATGAAAATAACATGCATCCTGGTTTAATTTCAATTCTATAGTTTTGTTTTCTCTCAAAATTGGAAGAATCTTATTTTGAACCACTGTATTCTATATATAATTGTAAAATATTATTAAAGATTTCTAAGTCAAGGGAAAATAAAAACAAAAACCATCAAACACTAGAAAAATATGACACCGCATCTAAAATATTAATAATCCTTAAAGTTACTAGTTTTTAGCTTTTCCTTTTTGTTTTATCTGTCTTTTTGCTCTTCAACTGAAGCAAGTTGTAGACTTTTTAATGCCTAAGTATTTTCTGAATGCTAACTAGTAACTTTATTGAATGGTAATTTTATTGAAATGTTTTAAGCCAATCAGATTGCTTGAATTAGATTGTTTATATAAGAGATTAATATTTGCAGTTAAAATATCTTGATACTACTTGACATCTTACTATCTTTAAATGAATGGGAAGGTTTCAATTTATGCCTTGTTTGTTAGAAAGATTTCTAAGTGTTAGTACCAGGTAATTTAAATCTGTAAAATGTTTAATTTACTTTGATTAAAGTGTTTATCTGATTATAATGTTGCTAATAAATTTTAAATGGCTGTATTTTAGGTCCTGAAGAGCGACAGTTCAAGGGTTTAGGTGACTGTATTATGAAAATAGCAAAATCAGATGGAATTGTTGGTTTATACCAAGGGTTTGGTGTTTCAGTTCAAGGCATCATTGTGTACCGAGCTTCTTATTTTGGAGCTTATGACACAGTTAAGGTAATTTGGTACTTTAGTATATGTTAAAAAATTGTTTCTTTTTGTTGTTCTAATTAGTAATATGTTCAGCAAGTATGTTTACTTTAATTATAGAAATCAAAATAAAAGATGACATAAGAGACATTATAGCATTCTGTTTAATCATGGCTTTGCCATAACCTAATTAAATTATAACTCTATTATGAACATGAATTTGGATATAAAGCATAGACATAAAGTGTTTGTGCTGCTTGGACTGGAAGACTCAAATAGAAAACATGCTAATCAGATGTATATCATAACTGAATATTTGGTATATAGGCAGGCATCTTCTAACAGTTATTTTCTAATTTTACATTCATTTTGTTATCACTTTTTTACATGCATATTATCAGTTTACTATCATCATTGGAAAACAAGCAAGGCATAATAGTTAAATATGATAAATATGCTACTATAGCTCAGTGATCTGTTGGGTACTATTAAATTTTGTATTGTTCTCCAGGTTCTGCTATTTGCCTTTGCATTTCAGATGGTAGTAGTGCTTCCGTAAGGCAGGAAACAGAGATAGTAATAATGGCTGCCATTTTTTGATCTGTTACTTAGTTTCAAGAACCTTGTTAAGGACTTTATATCCAAACACTATGAGAGCTTTTAATATATCCCATTTTAAAAATAAATAATCTAGAAATGGCCAAGTAATTTATGTGGCAAGCACAGATCCCATGTTCTTAATCACTATATTATAATGCTTCTAAAAAGAAGCAATGAAATTAATATCAGTATTATTTACTATTAAGATTAAAACCTGAGGGAAATTTTATGATAGTGTCATATATTATCTCTGCTCTCCCTGTTCAGTACAATTGTAGTTGAATGTCATTTTTATTACAGTCTGGACATATTGCTTTTAGTTTGTAGTGTATTTTTTAGACAGATTAATGGAAATTACAGGATATTATATACATTTATTTAATCATAGAAAAATTTATGTTTACTCTCCCTCTGCTTTTCTCTATTATAAGCTATAGTAGTTGTAAAATTTAGAAATGTTTCTTCACTAGCTTAGAGCTTTAAAGCTTATCAGATGTCATCTGTCAATAGTAATAGGCATTCTTTCATCCTTTCCAACTCTATGAGGAAGAACAGTGGAAGAACTTTTTTGGTCACTGGCTGCCATCGCTATTAATAACAAATCTCCTATAATTGCAGATATACTATTTGTTTTCAAATGAACTTTAAAAATATAGCCATGTGTGGGGTTCTCCTTTCTTATTGATCTCCTGCTATTATTTTAATCTTTCCATACTAAATCCAACTTTTCTTATTGCATTTTAAATATAATTCAGCCCTCTTTCACATATATATATATATATGAATTTTCCTTTGACTTAATAATTTAAGGTATTTTGGAAATTTAGATGGTTATTTGATAATTTTTCTTTTCTAGGGCTTATTACCAAAACCAAAAGAGACACCTTTTCTTGTCTCCTTTTTCATTGCTCAAGTTGTGACTACGTGCTCTGGAATACTCTCTTATCCCTTTGACACAGTTAGAAGACGTATGATGATGCAGGTATTCTATATTATTTGTAAGCTTAATTGAGTTTTCCAATATCTCTGATATTCAGGTGTAATTTAGAGACAATTTGACTAAAAGACATAGGCCCTTCATTTTATTACTAAAATAAATACATGATTTGTTTTGTTTTGTTTCCTGTCATAAGCAGTCAGTCATCATCCAGCAAAGTTTCTTCCATGTCTGCTATCAGAACAGCAATGTCTTTCTCTCCTGCCGTGTATATTACTGTTTGGAGAGTGGAGGGGCATGGCAGGGATTAGATGAAATTGTGTCTGTCTTAACTGAATATTAGATTAAGTAGAATAAGCCCAGTCACAGGCCACTGATATATGTAATCATTTGTTGTAGTATATTTTAGTAAAAGTAAATAATTTTAACTCCAAGGAGGAAAACATATTTATTATGATGTATATTCTAAATGTAAATCCCCAGACCAAAATTTTGATACTGTTGATCTCCATTGCCGATACTTATTATATTCATTCCTTTAGCAAATAATTGAGTGACTATTCACCAAGCTCTAGTGACACAAATGGGCTTCCCTGGTAGCTTAGTCAGTAAAGAATCTGCCTGCAGTGCAGGAGACCCAGGTTTGATCCCTCGGTCAGGAACATCCCCCGGAGAAGAAAATGGCAAATGCAGTATCCTTGCCTGGAAAATTCCTGGTGGGCTGCAGTCCATGGAGTCGCAAAGAGTTGGGCACGACTGAGTGACTGACACTTTCAGTGACACAAATGAAATAAGGCAGAACCTGCACCCAAACTCATAGCATACTATTGAAAGCATACTATTAATGGTTTAAATAGAAATGTGCATAAGTTCCAGGAATACAGTAGGGGAGGGGTACTCAAGTGCTTAAAAGTGATCAGATATGGCCTCTTAAAGAGCTAAATCTCAGAAAATAGGCTTTTTCTCAAGACAGTGAGAGAACATTCTCAGCAGAGGGGAAAAAACATTCCTAAAGGTATGGCTTAAAAAGTATTTCACTATAACCCATATATGATAGGTTTCATGAGGGCAAGTGAAAATAATGAGGCCAGCAAAGCTGTGTTTATTATTTGGCAGAACTGTCCTCAGTATTTTACACTTTAACTCATTTATTCTCAAACTAATACTGTGCGGTGTAGTTACTATCATTGTCCTCAGTATCCTCTACAGAATGGTCTTGAAAGAACCCACTGGACCACATGAAAGGGACCATCAGTCAGTTCAGTCGCTCAGTCGTGTCCAACTCTTTGTGACCCCGTGGACTGCAGCACACCAGGCCTTCTTGTCCATCACCAACTTCTGGAGTTTACTCAAACTCATGTCCATTGAGTTGGTGATGCCATCCAACCATCTCATCCTCTGTTGTCCCCTTCTCCTGCCTTCAGTCTTTCTCAGCATCAGGGTCTTTTCCAATGAGTCAGTTTTTTGCATCAGGTGGCCAGAGTATTGGAGTTTCAGCTTCAGCATCAGTCCTTCCAATAAATATTAAGGACTGATTTCTTTTAAGATGGACTAGTTGGATCTCCTTGAAAGGGTAAAGCATATCTAACCTATTTAACCTGTTGCTTCATATGGACTATTCTTTAAGTTGTTTCTTTTATATCTGTTTTCCTCTTGATCTATGTCTGCTACTGCTAAGTCACTTCAGTCGTGTCCGACTCTGTGCGACCCCATAGACGGCAGCCCGCCAGGCTCCCCCGTCCCTGGGATTCTCCAGGCAAGAACACTGGATTGGGTTGCCATTTCCTTCTCCAATGCATGAAAGTGAAAAGTGAAAGGGAAGTTGCTCAGTCGTGTCCAACCCTTCGCGACCCCATGGACTGCAGCCTACCAGGCTCCTCCGTCCATGGGGTTTTCCAGGCAAGAGTACTGGAGTGGGGTGCCATTGCCTCCTCCGTGATCTATGTCTAGCTCTGGTTTAATTGAAAAACTTTTGAAAATAGAAAATTAATTTGTAAATAGACTGAATTAGGTAGATGTTTTGGTATCAATGTTAAATTGTCTGATTTTGATAACTACTTTGGGCATGTAGGGCAATATACTTATTCTTAGAAAATTCACATTGAAATGTTTAAGGGGCAACTGTAGCTGCAACTTACTGTCAAAATAATTCATAAAAAAATTGTGGGTGTGGATTTTTATGTGTACATTGTTATATATATAAAACATAGTACCACTGCCATAACAAAGTACCAAAGACTGGGTGGCTTAAACAACAGAGATTTATTTTCTAACAGTCTAGCAGGGTTGGTGTCTTCTGAAGGCCTCTCTTCTTGGCTTGTAGATGGCCTTCTCCCTGTGTCTTCTCATGGTCGTTTTTGTTTCTCTTCTTATGATCATTTTGGGTAAGGGCCCACTCTAATGAGTTCATTTAACCTTAATTATCTTTATAAAGACTCTATCCAAATATAGTCACAGTCTGAGGTTCTGGGTTAGGTCTTTAATATATGAATTTTGTGAGGACACAATTTGGGACAGTCTTCTTTAAATTTTGCATTTTGATTTTATATCCCACAACTTTGTTAAGCCTTATTACAAACACTTATCAGTATGTATACCTTTTGAAGTTATTTTTTTTTTACACAAAAAAAAACTTTTTTTACAAATTTTTTTACAAATTTTCTAAGATATGTTTTTCTTAACACCCAAATGCAATATATTTCTAGTTTTGTTTTTGTTTTTTTTTTTGCTATTGATTTCTCACTTAATTACAGTGTGGTGAAATGATAAAATCATGTTATGTGATGCCATCTTTTAAAATTTGTTAAGCCTAATATTTGGCCATTTTTCAAGTATGCCTGAAAAAGTATGAGTATTCTCCAGTCAGTGGAGACAGTATTCAATATATGACTGTTAACTCAACATACTTATTCAACACAGGATTAATTTTAATCTATCCTTGGTGCTATATAAAATCTGTCTTATGATGAAAGATACTGATAATGGCAAACTGTTTGTCTTTATATAGAGTGGTGAGGCTGAACGGCAATATAAAGGAACTTTAGACTGCTTTATGAAGATATACCAACAGGAAGGAATTGGTGCATTTTTTCGTGGTGCCTTCTCCAACATCCTTCGTGGTACAGGGGGTGCTTTGGTCTTGGTATTGTATGATAAAATTAAAGACCTCTTTAATATTGATATTGGAGGTAGTTCATCAGGTGATTAAATTGAGAAATGGATATAGTTAACTTCTTAAACATACAAATTACATAGCTGCCATTTGGGTACATTTTGATAGTGTTATTACTGTCAGTAATTTCTTAAAGTGCTAATTCTGCAATAAAGCAAAGGCTTTTTTCAAGAATTTAAATACTAAAAAAACAGATAAATGCAGTTTCTTTCCTATTTAGATTCAAACTCACTTTAATGAGACATTTTACTTACTATAAGTGGTACATGTTATTTTTATTAGTTTAAAATCTTTTTCTAACTTTTGTGATAAGGTAAAATGTACAATGCTAAAATCTAAGAAATGAAAGTATCTTCTTTTAAAATTATTTTATTTTAACTGTCTCCCTATCTTTTGAAATCATATGATATGACAAATATTTCTTAAAAGCTTATCAGGAGATGTCATCATGATATCTGTGGGCATAAGTAAGCTTTCTTCTACAATATCTCTACTAAAGCAGCTCAGGTTATTACTATGTGTAGTGTTTATGGTATCATATAGTTTTTAATAAGCACAGATTCTATATCTGATTATAAAAAAATGATAATGACTTTAATGACACTGTAAACCTGTAGTTGGAAAGTGAAAAATATAAAGATGGCATATATGCTAGCTTTTATCTTTAAGATAAATAAAATCTTGTTAAATGTGAATGTATCTTAGAACAAAAATTATCCCCTTGAAAATTAGTTTGTATACTTTGTATTGATGAAAATAAAAAAGTTTAAAACTGGCTATGCCTGAGCCTTATTTTCCTTGATGCTAACATTATTAATAAGCAGAGAGTAACCAAATTTTTATCAGAATTGGGAACTGGCTTAAAGACAGAAAGCAGAGTTTTCAGGGTTTTGTACAGGAGTCTGTTTGGTTTTTCAGAAATGTTGTAGAAGATAGTACATTTGAAATTCCTAAGATTTTACAAGTTTTAGTGGGTAAAGGAATGTTAAGCTAGTGGGAATAAACTTTAGATTTTATGAAGCCATGAGTGGGTAAAACCAAAACAGAGTGAGTGAACGTCCTGGTGCACAGGGCAAAGTATATTTCAAGGAAAATAATCCAAAGTATACTTTGTAGTCTATTGGGTGCTATCACTTGAGAAAAAAAGTTAACTCTTTTGAAAACGCTTAACATGATTTCTTGCAGAGGTCAACATAACACAAAAAGTTAAATAACAAGATACATGTTTTTGTTTCCTTCTATACTATCAGTAATTCTGTTTACTACAAAAAAGGAAGATTTAAGATGGACCAAAGCATTTAAAATAATAAAATATTAGTAACAGTGTCCCATACAAACATAAACTAAGAAAAGATAAAAGTTTTCAGCTTGCTCAGGGACATGCTTAGAAGCAAAATGTCTTTAAAATCCTGAATGGCATCCATAGAGAGCAAACAGGAATTTAATTACTAAATCACTAGACCAAAAGTGTATTCTTTGAAGGCTGGAACATGTATATAGTTAGGACAAAAGAAAGTGAAATGTTACCTAGGGGACTGAAACAACATGCTGTGCCTGCCAACCACATGACTCTACAATAGAGCTGAAAGGTTGGAAGGCGTTTTATTTAAAAGGAGAAACTAAGATAGGCACCAGACCATAGTACATAAAGAGGATTGCCAACTACCTCAAAGCAATGAGCAGGAAAAGGAAAGTCATCTGTGAGAAATCAAAACCCCCAGGCTTGAGTCACAACAAAAAGTTCAGAATATATACGTAAACACTATCTGTGATACAGGAACTCCAACCTGAATAATTAAAACTGTTCTAGGACCAGTGAGACTTCCTCAGGGCTCTGACAGAAACAAATAACAAAACCTCTCTCTTGGACACTTCTGTGACCCAGGGCACACAAAATATCCCACAGAAAAAACCTTATTGCAGGTGAATTTATAGTGAAAACAAATCATATGAGGAAACAAGCACTGTGTGGAAGAGTTAGTAGGTATTATACAATCAGAATTAGCACCCCTAGAACTAAAAATGTGATAAAATACTCTAAAAGGCTCTAGACTTAGAATGTTTAAAATGATGAATAAAGTTTTAAAGGAAGCAAAATAATACAAATAGTGTAGTTAAAAGAAGAATAGCCAAGTCTGAAAGAACATCTAGAAATGAATGAAATGAAAAACATGACAAAAAGCTAAGAGTCATGTTTGAAAGAACATCTTGAAATGGTAAAGTGTTTGAAATTAAAAACATGATGAAAAGAGCTAAGAGTCATAGAAGTTAGAGAGTCCCTACACATTCTAATAGATCCAGAAGACACTGAAAAGGGGTGAGAGGCAGTAATCAAAGGACAATGACTGAGACTTCTCCAGAACCTAAAAAGTTCATCCATCCTCAGGTTAATAAAAAAAATTCTGAGTAGATTTTGTCTAATAAAATCCATATTAGATGCATCCTAATGAAACTACAAAATAAAATGAAATAATGAGATAAAACTCGTAACTTGGAAAGGAACAATATTTAGACTCATCAATAATAATGGATGCTAAAAGATAAGGGACAGTTACTGTCAATCAAAAATTCTATTGGCAACCAAGTTATTATTCAAAAGGTAAATCAGAGATACCACAACATTGTAAAGCAATTATCCTCCAATAAAAGAAAATTTTTTAAGTTAAAACATTTTTAGACAAAAATGTTCACCATTCAGAGACCTTTACTAAAACAATTACTGAAAGAAAACTGAACCCAGATGGAAAGAGGGATGCAAAAGCAGTGAAGTAAACCTATTGGTAAACTTTGACAAACACTGGCTGTAAAAGACTTTTGGGTGGGAGAGGTAACATAACTTGGTAAATTCGGGGATAATCAGTGTTCTTGGGAGCCTACACACATTTTGGTTTCTTCCTCCTTAAAATGTTTTAGGGGCAGACCCCAATGTATACAAAACTAGGTGTATTACTATAACTAGGTAGGTGAGTAAGTGAGTGAAGCCGCTCAGTCGTGTCCGACTCTTGGTGATCCCATGGACTGTAGCCCACCAGGCTTCTCCATCCATGGAATTTTCTAGGCAAGAGTACTAGAGTGGGTTGCCATTTCCTTATCCAAACTAGGTAGGTCGTCTGCTTAATTCTGGAGTGCAGTAATTGCAAGTCCACAGACACATTTCTCTAGTATCAGTATTATCAGTAAAGCTGATAAGGAACCAAGAAAAGGGATTCAAATAAACAATATTGAGAAAGTTGGACATATAGCTGTAGAAGGGATATTTTTTAATGAATAATCAAATTTATGCCAACAAACATGAAAACCTAGATGAAATGGTCACTTTTCAGTAAAAATATAAATATTGATACAAGAAATAGAAAACATAGACTATATCCCCTAAAGAAACTTAGACCCATGGTCATAAATCTGCTTGTAAACTCCAGGGGTCAAAATGGTTTTCAGGCTTGTCTTTGCAAAACTTTACCAGAGAAAAGAAAAAGAGGAAACATTCTCAACTTCTTTAATTAAGCCAGTATAATCTTGATATTAGCAAGAATAATAAAGGAAAATAAAACCTTACAGATATAAGCATTCTAAATAAAATAATCACAAACTAAATCAAATGTATCTAAAACAGAACCATCATGGATGGCCTAACAGGTTTATCCTAGGAGTGCAGCAATTAGAAATCTATTCCGAAATATGAATTAGAAAATCTGTTCATATTATTCACCACATTAACTGATGAGAGAAAAAAGATCATTTCAAAATATAGATGATGCATGGCATTTGTTAAATTTTAGTATCCACTTAGGAAAAACCTCTTAGCAAGGAAAAGAGGATAAATTCAGGTTCTTTAATGTCAACGCGGATGTATTTAATGTTAAGCACAAAACAAGGATGCTTGCCGTTACAGCTTGTATTCATTGTACTACTGGTAGGCAACATAAGAGAAAACAAGATTAAAACTGAAAAAGTATTAGTTATTACCCAGGCCATATGGTTCTATATACAGAAAATCCAGGAATCTCTAGGAATACTAGAAGTTATAAGAATACAGAAGGATTGCTGGATACACTGATCAATATACATAACTCCACAAAATTCCTACATTGCAGCAACAGCAGCTGGGCATATCTACCATGTATTGGCCTTTTTGGTGCCAGGCACTGTGACTATGTTCACATTATACAATAATAACAACAGTCTCATAGTTACATGTATCTTCTTCATTTTAACAGGTTTTAAACCTAGGGCTTGGTAGTTAAGTAACTTGCCAGAGGTCCTACCACTAGTTAAGTTAGACCAAGCTGGGACCACAACCCAATTCTTGTGACCCACCAAACCTGTCATGCTTTCAGACAGGAGGTGGTCTCATTTCCTCCCAGAAATGGTAAAGAATAATAATAGTAATCTCTTGCTTCTGACCCCAGTTGTTTCTTTTTTGCTCTTTTAAGTGTTTTTTAATAGGAAAATTATTCTCACACTCTCAAGTTGTACAGAGAGCAATGGAGAACTAAATGGTCCTAGGAGAATTTCAGGATATTCTAGAATAAATAGATGGTGGCAGGCCTAACGGGACGGGGGCTACAAGGGGAACTGAGAGTGGGTACAAGCCGGGGGCCGCCCAGCAGCACTGGGGCCCGGGTTCTATTGCGAGCAGCAGCACCCAATCCCTGCCCTGCTCACGCACTGCCTGCTGGGAGACGCGGCCGTGACACCTGCCGCAGAGAGGACAGAGGATGGCGTCGTCGTCGGGAGTTACCATGTTTCTTGTGTGCTTGTGAGATGGAAGAGAGATGTAATTCTTTAATGAAGACAGACCGGAGCCAAAACATTGCTGAACATTACAGTACATCACAGTTTCCTCAGTACCGCCCTTGAAAATGGATTTCATGTTCCTCATAGCAACAGCAGCAGGAGCTATAGCCACCCTTGCTGCTGCTGCTATTGCAGCACTGATTGTAGTAAAAAGTCTCAGTTCTTTGAAGAAGTGGACAAATAAGGACGATCAGCCTATGAAAAAACCTCGTAAAAAAGGCTTTCTCATGGTACCAACAAACGGGAAACAGGAAACACATGAAGAATCAAGCAAGAAGCAACAGGAATCACACAAGGAATTGGGCAAGAAAGAAGAGGAAATCCCGGAAGAATTGAATGACAGGGAACAGAACTATGAAGAACCGAATGACGAGGAATGGGAAACCGACGAAGAACTGAACGACGATCAACAGGACCACAAAGAACCAAATGACAAGGAACAGGAAACCCACAAAGAACTGAATAAGAAGGAAGAAAAAACTCAGGAAGAATTGAATGAAAAGGAACAGGGCAGCCAAACTTTGTAAGTGTTAACTATAACTTGGTTAAATTTCAGACACCACCACTTATCCTGATCAAAGGAAGAAAGCCATTTGAACCACTGGAGGCTTCTCTGGGGACCAAAGGGTGGCGGCTATGCACAGGCTTGCCTGGTGTCACAGGACACACAGACTTAATATTACTGTCCTGTAAAACTGGTTTTCAGAGGTAAGTAAGGGTTAGTGGAGGAGGCTGCTCCTTTTAGGATAAAGTGAGGGAAGTTATACCAAGGGAGAGTTGCATGCGTGTTGTTTCTTGACATGTTTGTTGTTTTGGTGTTTCAAGCCCTTGTTAGGCTGGGGGAAACTGTTCAGTCGGCTTTCACACAACATAGGACCCCTTTCCCTCGGGATCCGCGCTCCCCTGGGGAACAGGCGAGGCGAGGCCACCGGCGGCCGCACAATGGGCGCCACCTCACAGAGCTGGGCGCGGCGGGCGGGCGGCGGGGCCGCGCGGCGGGACTGCAAGCGCGCTGGCTGGCAGCACATGGGCCCCTCGGGGCGGCGAGGCCGTCGGGTGGGTGCTGGAGTTGCGGGCGGGCCCCTTGGAGGAAAAGACCGAGGCGGCGGCGCCGGGCCAGCAACCGCCAGGCTGCGCGCCCGACGCCGGGCAGGCCCGGGCAGTGCCCTGCGGCTGCAGCACGCCGGTGCCCAGTTGCCAAAACAACCCAAAGGGGTTCTTCCAAACACGTGGGCAAACCTCTGGCCGGGCCGGGGCTCGCACCTCGTCCAGCCGCAGTGCGCCCTGAAGCCGCGCGGTGGCGAGCCAACCGGCTCTGCTTCCCCTCCTCCTCTCCTGCCTAATCCTCCCCGCTCCCCCTTCTCCTCCCTCCCACTCCTGCTGGCTTAGCCGCCTCCATTTTCCAGATCTTTCTCGAACCCGCAGCTCCTCGGGCAGCCGTTGCCCGAGCGCTGACGGAGGAGGCCGAAGTCAGGGCCAGGAGCAGCCTCGGGCACGAAGGGGCAGCTCGCGCGCCGCCCCGGCGGCGGAGCGCGCAGGCGCAGACCCCCGTAACTGCCGGTTGGAGGCTGCCGAACTGCAGTGGAGAGAGACCTGGGCGGCGAAGGCTGCGGCGCGGGCGGCTTTCCCCTCCTCCAAGGTTCCCCGACGCGCTGCCCTAGATTTAATGCGCAGCGACTTGGGGTCATCTCTCCTTTGCTTCTCGTAGGAGTCGTAGTTCCAGGAGCAACAGCCCAGAAGAGGACGCGGTCCCCGCACCGAGGGCTTCTGCACCATCACCCCTACCATTAGGCGGCGGGATGTCTGTGGTCGGCATTGACCTCGGCTTTCTCAACTGCTACATCGCAGTAGCGAGGAGTGGCGGCATCGAAACCATCGCCAATGAGTACAGCGACAGGTGTACGCCGTAAGTGCCCGGTCTGGTGGTAATCCTGGGAAACGTTTCCTCCCGACCCTCGCATTTGTCCCGCCTGCTGGTTTCTTCTGATGCGCCGAACTCTGAGATGACAGGTGCAGCCCATCAATTGCAGTCCGCGGGGTGGCGGGCCCAGGTGGGAGTCGGACTACCTCGCTCCGCAAAGCTTCTTTTCCTTCAAGGACAAGGGACTTAACTCGGATAGTTGGCGCATCTGTGTACCCACGCACCCCCCCCCCACCGCCTCCCCACCCCCCCAGCCCCCGCGCGCGCCCACCACCACGCCTCCGTCCCCCGGCGGCCCTGCTTTAGTTTTCAGGAAAAGGATTGGTGCGGGACCACCACGGCGTTCTGAACATTAGAGAAAGATCTTGAGTCCCCCCCACCCCGCCTGGCTTGTTTGGGATTATTGGCCGAGGGCGGGCATCCGCGCTCGCTCAGTAAAAAAATTCTTTATTGTTTCTCCCCTTCCTCCTTTGCCCATCTGTCAACGCCACAGCTTTCTCTCAGAAAAGTAAGAAATGAAAGCTTAGAATGGAAATGTCAGAATATGAGTTGCAGGTTCATCTGGCCCAGAAGGGCTTCTTTTGTTTGTTTTTTAAAAGAAGGGATTTTACCTCAGTGTCCTTGAGAATTGGGGGTAATCGGACGGGTTTCCAAGGGCGTAGGTTAGTGGTGCATTAATAGGGAGAGAATCAGGGATGGGAGTCATTGCCCACGTGTCGGTAATGTTCATCCATTAAAGGAAAGTAGTGGAGTTAGAACCTATCGAAAGCGTATTTCTACAGAATGAATTGTTGGAGAGTCAGAGGCATCTGTCCTGTATAAACATGATTGTGAAGTGATTCCATTATGAACACTTGATGAAAGAATAGAAGGAGTGGCATTATGTCATGGAAACATGTATCCACATGTTTCATTGTTTCTGTGGCCTGGGAAGTTAGCAAATAATATAATTAAGTAAGACGGGGATATGAAAAACTAGCTTCTTATTGTAGATTCCTGTTACCGGTAATTTTATGAGGTAACTATCTGTCAGTGTCTTATTTTCTATGGTTAAGCAACCAAACATGTTGATTTGACCTTTCTGAATGGTCCAAAATATACTACTTTAAACATCAGACTAATCTTGTCCAAGATCAGTGTTAAGCTAAGCCTTTAAATAATTATATTGCTAATCTTTTATGAATAAATTACGTCAAGGAGGTTTTGACGATCGTTTACTTGGAGCAGTTTGTGCTTTAGTTTCTTTTAAAGAATATTCTAGAAGATTTATACCACCTTTTTCTAGATATATGCATTATATTTCTTTTGCTGAAATTCCTGTATACTTACAGTCTCAAACGTGAGCATAGGTCAGTTAATGTTCATAGTACTGTTAGAACTCTTGCTTCTTTTTACATCTTTCTCTGGCTTTATGCACAATGAGACAGTGAAGCGTAAATTGTGAACTACTGATGACTTCATCTCTACAGCGTTTTAAGTCACAGCAGATATGGGCTTCTGCCAGAAAAGGACTAGGAAATTCCACTCTCCTCTTTCGTCAGAATAAAGGTTAATGCGGGCAGTTTTTGGCTTCAGGAACTTAGCCTATAGAGAAAAAATGAGAGGTCGGATGGATGTTCCCCTTACCTTTAAAGCCTTATCCTAAAAGATCAGAAACCAGAATTGTAAAACAGATACTGCATTTCCAGGCTCAAAAATCTTATTAGTGGTTCCATGACTCTTTAAATTTAAAGAGCCTGGCCACACTTTCAGAGAGAGTTCTTTAGAAATTAGGCTGCTCATTTAAGTCTTCTAAAGTCTCTGTTAATATTCTCAAACACATTGGCAAATTCTGTGTGGCTGAGGTTATCTTTCTGATTTGTATGTAAGAGAGTCACTTCTAATATCTAGATTTAATGAGGCTAAACCAAAGTAGAACGTTCTAAAAGTGGAAGGATTGTATCCCTCGCTTGTATCAGCAGCTCTGCCCTTCTTTCTGGAGTTGTATACTGTCGTGTGTTTCAGGAGTATACCTTTTATTGTTGAACTAGTACTTCATTGTAGTCTGGTGCTCTTACAGTGTGTATTTACTTTGTGGGGCTTACATTATTGAGCGAAAACATAGCCCTTCCTGATTCCTAAATGTTTATTCATTAATGCCTATCTTGCAAAAAGCGTAACTATTGGAGGACCTGAAACTTTTCTGATACACCACAGTATTTAATAATACATATAAACTAGCTTTACAAAAAAAAAATTCTTTGTATGTCCTTTTGCTAACGTCAATGTAATATGCCAAAGGCATTGCTAAGAAGCAAATACATTTTAAAAAGATCGTGTGGGAAAAAAAGTAGAAAATGTTTGATTTAGTTGGTTTCAGCATCCACACTTTTTCACATTTCATTCTTTAATATACATAATTATGTATGCATGGGAGAATCCTATGTATAAACCAAAGACAATTTAATGAAAAAGATAATTACATTTTGGCCTATAGTGGGCTACAGTCCATGGGATTGCAAAGAGTCAGACACAGCTGAAGTGGCTTAGCACATAGAACTCAGTTTCAGTGTTTGTATAATCAAACACTGAATTTCCTTAAATTATCCCTTATTGGTATTCAGGTTGTTTATATTTTCTTTTTATAAGCAGTGCTGCAATAACTATCTTTGTAACTAAATTTTTGACCCTTAATTCCTTCAAGTAAGCTTCTAGAATTAGAATTACTGAGTGTGCACATTTTTCAGGCCTTGAATATTTTTATATTGTTCAATTAAGTATAGATGTAGGGATTGGAATTTCCATCTCAGACTCAGTTATATCAAAGTGGTTAGTTTCACACATGGGAAAATAAAATTGGAGCCAGAAATCCTCATTCAATATCAGATTAAAGCATGTGGTCAGATAAAACATCAGTTCAGTCATGCAGTTGTGTCTTGACTCTCTGCAACACCATGGACTGCAGCACACCAGGCTTCTCTGTCCATCACCAACTCCTGGAGCTTGCCTCAGACTCATGTCCAATGAGTCGGTGATGACATCCAACCATCTCATCCTCTGTCGTCCCCTTCTCCTCCTGCCTTCAATCTTTCCCAGCATCAGGTGGCCAGAGAACTTCAGCATCAGTCCTTCCAATGAATATTCAGGATTGATCTCCTTTAGGATGGACTGGTTGGATCTCCTTGCTGTCCAAAGGACTCTCAGCAGTCTTCTCCAACACCACAGTTTAAAAGCATCAATTTTCATGCTCAGCTTTCCTTATGGTCCAACTCTCACAGCTAAAACATGCTCCCTGCATTTTAAATTGATATTTAGTGATGATTTCTATGGGCTTAGCATTGTTCGCACTGGCATATGTATCACATCAATTCTATGAGTTTGATAATCCTAGCTATCTTTTTTCATAAGAAGCCTTAAGCAAAGTTAAATATCTTGGCCAAGAAATAGCAGTGAAATGGATTTAGTTTCAGGCTTCTTTGACCCCAGAAACCCAGTGCCCTTACATTATCTGTTGGCATACAGATGGTATCTATATATTGGGTAATGGGCTGTATTGGAACAAATTATCTGTCTGGGCATTTACTGTATAGAGAAGCATCAGTAAAGTCATCTGTTACTGTCTAGTTTCTAAGAAATATTATCTTGTTTTAAAATGTTATTTTAGTATGCTTTTAAGTTATTTTAAGAACATGTAAAAATCTTGTTTCAATTTAGAAATTGATATAAAAGTAGGTACACAAAATGTTAGTGCAAAACTATGGAGGAAAGCAGTGTGGAAAGACTATTAACTATTAATAGTGGGTATTTCTTGGAAGTAGATTATGGAAGTGTGCTCTTAATACATAGTCTGTAATGTTTTGAATTTTTATGAACTTAATTTACAATAAAGAAAATGGATCTTTTAATCAAACTTATTTTAAGACATTTTTGTTAGATGTATATATTCGTTTTACTATTAAAATTCTGCAGGATCCAACTTAGCAGACTAAACAGTTCTCTGGTTTTCTGTACTTATCAACATACGTATAATCTGAAAATATGGGAAAATATTATTTATACACCACATCTCAGATATGTGAGATGTCCTGTTCAATGCACAAAAGCAGAAATCACTTACCTTGAGATACTGAAAATAAAAAATTTTTCTACATGGAAAACGGGAAACTCCAGACATTAACAGTGACTTGCTTGGTAGGAGGACTTTTTAATGGTAATAGCAGTTCAGGTTAGGAGAAAATTTTTACATTTTTAAAATTATTTATTCTTTGTATCATATGAAATGGTTTTGTTTGTATGTTCTACTGTGAGATTACATTAAAGTATTTTAAATACTGAAGAATTACATAAAGTATATCTTCTCTGTCTCTTCCCAGCTACCTCCTAAACTTTAATATGTGTGTTTCTATACAAAGTGAGTATATGTATTAAACTGGGATTTTTTTTAGCAAAAGTAGAATTACATTTATACATTCTGCAGTTGGCTTTTTCAAAATATAATGTGAACATCTCAAATTTGCTCGTATGACTCTACCTCATTCTTCTTAATGTATGTACAGTATTCCATTTATCTGTACATGTCTATTAGTGTGTGTTGCAAAGTATTTTGCTGTTGACAAAAATTCAATGAAATTTTTTTTTAATGAAATTGTGCCTAAATGAGTGGATGGGCAGACGTCCCACACTTTAACATGGCCAAAGCTAGTACTATGAAATCTTTTAGTATGAATATTATCCACAAAATAAAATGACTCTCTAGTCATTGCCTTGAATTTGTAGCTGAAAAATTCTGAAAAAATTCTAGAAGGCAGGAATGATAGGTACAAATTACATAATATACATTGAGTTTAAGATGTTTAACATGCCTTTTAGTATGTGGTTAGTATGAGGTTAGGTTTCCCTGATAGCTCAATTGGTAAAGAATCTGCCTGCATTGCAGAAGACCCCGATTCAATTCCTGGGCCAGGAAGGTCTGCTGGAGAAAGGGATAGGCTACCTGTACCCACTCCAGTATTCTTGGGCTTCCCTTGTGGCTCAGCTGGTAAAGAATCTGTTTGCAATGTGGGAGACCTGGATTCAATCCCTGGATTGGGAGGATCCCCTGGAGAAGGGAAAGGATACCCACACCAGTATTCTGGCCTGGAGAAGTCCATGGACTCTATAGTCCATGAGATCACAAAGAGTCAGACACAACTGAGCGACTTTCACTTCACTTAGTGTGTGGTCATTATAGTACAAATTAATGAGCATAGCTATGTTCTAATTAAATTTTATTTACAAAAATATGTGGTAAGTGGTAATTTGCAAATCTTTGTTCTAGGCAGTCATAATAAAAATGACAAAATTATTATGCATTGTTATTTGTCTTTGAACTGATGAATTTTGAGTAAGATAATCAGTTTTTAAAATACTGTATCTAATAATTAAACAGTGTGTCTAATTTAAAGTACCTAATCAGCTTTTTAAATAAAAATTAAATCAGCTGTGTAAATGTGTGTGTGATTTCTGTAGGGGCTTTCCAGTTGGGACAGTGGTATAGAATCTGCCTGCCAATGCAGGAAATGAGGGTTCAATCCCTGGGTCGGGAACATCCCCTGGAGTAGGAAATGGCAACCCATTCTAGTATTCTTGCCTGGGAAACCCCATGGACAGAGATGTCCAGAAGGCTACGATCAGTGGGATCACAGTCGGACATAACTGAGCACACACACACATGCAGCAGATTTCTGTTAATGGTTTTAAGTTAACAAATTTAATTTGGGAGTTATGCTTATTAGAAGCATTTGGAGACTACTAAAGGAATTTTTGTTTTTATATGTTAAAATATTTTATTCATTGTCCATATTCAAAGATTGAAAAGTTTATATTATTACTAAATCATAGGTGTCTAAAAATTTTACATTTCTAAGCATTAGTCGCTCAGTCGTGTTGGACTCTTTGAGACCCCAGGGACTGTAGACCACCAAGCTCCTCTGTCCATGGGATTCTGCAGACAAGAATATTAGAGTGGGTTCCTGTTTCCTAGTCTAATATTTCTAAGTAGCAAACTAAAAAAGAAATGGTAACAATCATTCCTTTACTTTTTTTCTAGATAGTTAAGTTTGAGAAATAATAATCACATGTTTTCTTTACTGTCACAGTCTCAAATCCTTAATTTGTTTAGAGGCATTGAAATAGAAGAGAATGTTTTCCTCGGCTTATTTGAACCACTAAGGGATTACTTTGTACAGAACACTATTTGGGAAATGATGCAGTGGTTTTCAGCTGGAGGAGATTTTATACCCTAGGGTGCTGACAATGTCTGAAGATACTTGGCAGTTGTCACACTGGGAGAGGGAACAGAAGAGAGCTAATGATATCTAGCAGGTAGAGGCCAGAGATGCTTTAAAATCCTACAGTGCACAAAATTGCCCTGGTCCCTCAACAAAAAATCAGCCCCAAATGTCAGTAGTACCAAGATTGAGAAACCCTGCTCTATAGACATCTTGGCAGCTATAGTTGAAAAGAGTTCCTCAGCGGTTGACAATTTGATTCAGAGCCAAATTGGCTGTGTGAGGAACAAACCCCTTATTTAAACCAATTGATTGTCCTCTTATATCATTAATTCAGCTATTGTATGTCTTTGCATCTACTCAGTGATAGCAGAGACTATAAATAGTAATTGTGATCTTATGGAACTGACAAGGGAAAGCGGAAATTTCTAAAAATAGGGCTATTTTAAAAGTGTCAGTGATAAGATCAAGAGGTTTTGATTCCTTGGTGGAGATTTACAAAGAAGCAAACAAATCTAGAGCGTTGACCTCTTAGGTGAGAAGTCTGATGGTCTGTTGGCAGTGTGTGTGTTCTCCAACCTAGCCATGCTTGGCTTTATAAGAAAGACAGTTAATTGTAGATTTTAGGGGAAAATACAAATATAGCTTTCTTAAGTAACATCCTGTCTTTTGATTTTTATGCCCCTCCTCTACTTAAAGCTATACAGAACATTTAGAAGTTCTGCTTATTTGTTTAATTTTGTGCATTCTTTGAGAGTCGAGGACTACTGTTACAATGGCAACATCAGCCTGAATATAATGGATTTAAGCTGCATTGTAAACTCTTTTTTTTTCCCTTTTAGGTATAAAATGGATTTTCTAAATAGTAGTTGAAATAATCTATAAAAAGTATAATTGGATTTTGTGATATATAGTTGGATAAACTGTCGAATATCCTTTTCTAGAAAAACTTTTGTGTCAACCTAATATATAGTATAATATGTCTGTTTGCCTTGGTATTACTGAAAATTAGGTAAAAGTTTTGAAAGAGAATAGGTATTTAAATTACTTTGATTTTTCTGAAAATCCTTGACAGATACTTATATAATGGCTGTGCTATAGATAATGGCTGTGCTATAGAATCTTTTGGGGAAAAAAAAATTTGAGGGAATTTGAAGACCTTTAGTATGTGAGAAGGACCTTTAGCTAGAGAGGGAAATGGCAACCCACTTTATTATTCTTGCTTAGAGAACGCCATGGACAGAGGAGTCTTGTGGGCTATAGTTCGTGGGGTCGCAGGGAGTCAGATATGACTGAAGCAACTTAGCACGCATGCAGTATGTGAGGAGAGTTTTCTTTGTATTGAAACTGGGTATTTCCAAGTTATAACATTAAATTTTTGAACTTTACAAGTTGTCTGCTTTTAACCTGAAGAGAATGTCTGATAATGATAACTGTAGCTTTCTTCATGAAAAGATACAGGCATAAAACATATTTCAGTGAATACAGCACTGAATACAGCAAACAGTGAATACAGCAATAAATGATAGTTGAATCAGTCTTACTTGGATCTAAGAGTTGTAACAGAAGTTTAACCCTTGGAATCAACCTAAGATTTTCTGTGCATTAAAGTAATGATATCCTTGTGCTGAAAAATTAAGTTTTTCAAAGTGTATCCAGATAATGGAGTTGATAGCAAAATGGGTCTCAACTCCCAAAATAAAGCTGGCCAAGAGATGGCAAGTCCATATTTTCTCTGATGAGTTTAGAATGGAATGCCCACCGTCTACATGGATTTCTGTATCAGGCATGCAAAGTCTACTCTGGCAGAGACTATGTTGAATCAAGGAATTATTTGCAAGAAAAATGAAGGTGTCACCTGAACCACTGATTGTTAATATATCCTGTTTACCTATTTTTACCAGATCACAATGAAAGAAAAGTAACTTCAATTCTGTCATATATCAGTTCATCACATTTAACATTTAGTTCTAAATAAATACCTCCTTGGATGTATCAAAGGCACTTCAATCTCAACATAGCCAAAATAGAACTTGTGATGGTCCATCCCCAAACAGGTCCCTCGTACAGCATTTTCTGTCTTATTGCATGGCACAACTATCTACCCTCCAATGCAAACTGGAAACCTGTATATTATTCTTGTTACTTACCTCTTCCTATTACCTATTCCAGCACTATTCAGTAAAAATAAATATATGTGAGCCACATACATAATTTAAAATATTCTAATAGTTTCAATAAAAATACAGACAAAATTAATTTTAATATACTTGATTTAACTCAGTATATTCAAAATCTTATTTCAGCATGTAATCAGTGTTTTTAAATTAATAAGATATTGTTTCATACTTAAAGTAAGTACATCTCGATTCAGACTAGCTGCACTGGGGCCCCAGTGGTATAGTCAGTTAGCGCGCATTACTTAAACTTACTTATACAGACTAGCTGCATTTCATGTTCGTAATAGCCATGTGTTTCTGGTGGCTGCCTGTCGCACTCTGAAGATCTAGTTCATCACCAAGTCCTTTGAGTTTTAGCTCCTAAAATCTCTTAATTCCTTTTCCTTTTATCTCAACTGCCACTGTCCTGATAAGAGATTATTGATGACTTCTAGTGCTACTCCCATTCCTATGGTGTAAATGACCTCTGCCAAACACTCCCCTAGTTGAATCTGTCATTGTTTACTTTTCTTTCAAATCTCATCATTTTCTCAGGTAGGCCATCCCTGATCCTCCTCTTTTAGGTCAATTCCTGTTGTTGTCAACTCTTCATTGCCATGTGTGCCCATTTGGGTACCGCCTAGTTTACTTGGTACATTGGAGTGAGTCTACAGCAGTGTAAGTGCCAGGGGAGCCAATATGATGTCTGACTTTTTTCCCCTCATTATTATAGCTCTACTACCCATCAGAGTGCCAGGCATGTAGTAGTTACTCAGCATTCATCTGTTAAATTGATGAACTTAACTGCTTGCCTTTACTGAGAATCCAATGTCTGCAATGTAATAGTATCTTGTTCAGCCCTTGAAAAGCACTGTTCTGGGATCTTTCCTTTTCAGTTTATATAATACATATACACATATGTATATACATACACACACATATATTTTAAAGCATGGAGTGTTCTTTCTGCTATTCAAAAGCTTTTAATGATCTCTTAAAACCTAATTAAATATATTTAACATTTATAATATATCATTTAAAACATTATATAATCTGGCCCTGATAGATCTACCAAAATGTCCTATGAAACTAGTAAAGTTGCATTCTTCATCGTCTCCAAATGAGCATTACCCTTCAGAGCCATTTTTCCATTCATTCAGTAAGTACCTTGGTTATGTACCAGACACTGTACAGATAGCAGTGCTATCCAGTAGAACTTCCTGTTCTACAGTATATGTTCTATGTGCTTTCTGTTTTTTGCATATCCAATGGCCACATGTAGCTTTGAAACTCTTGAAAATTGGCTTTGAGCCCTTGAAATGTGACTGATTTTTAATTTTAGTCAATTTAAATTTTACTAGCTAGTGGCTACCATACTGGAGACTGCAGATCAAGGCAGTAAGACATATATTATCTACCCACACAGAATTTACACTCTAATGTGGATATATAGTCAGTAAAAAAAAATTGTATCAAATGGTGATACATTTATGAAAAATAAAATTGAGGAAACAAGATGTGTGTGTTGGGGGAGGAGCAAGAATGTTGTTTATGTAAGATAGAAAAGGTATTTCTATTAAGCTGATAGTTGAGCCAGAGACATGAAATGAGAGCTCAAGGCCTGTGTTCCAGAGAGAATAGCATGTACAAAGGCCCTGAGGCAGAAATGTACTTGCCCTACTGTAGAAATAGCAAGGAGACTTCTGTGCCTAGATTGAAGTTACAGGGTAGAGCAGCTACAGAACAAACCATGGCTGTTTATTGGCTGTTGGGCAAACAGGACACCATTGCAGGGTTTTTAGCAGAGGACTTTGTCTTTAAAAAGATCACTCAGGCTGTTATATTGAGAATAGATGGTATACCTGTATACCAGTAATGTCCTTTTCCATAAAACCAGATACATATTAAAATGCTTTCTTTTCTTTCAAGTCTTAATTAAGAAATCACATCTTCTACTTGCTTTTCCTAAGCCATATTATCTACAAGTGATTATTCTCTTTTTTTGCTAGTATCATTCATAATTTTATATGTTGATTTTCTTGATAGACTAAATTCTCCAAGCACATTGGATTGTAGCTAGTATAAACACAATGCCTGTAAGTATTTGTTGATTGAATGAATTACAACTGAATTACAACCTGTAATATTGAAACCATGGAAACATTTTCTTGAATCACAGCATGAAATGGTTTTTTGATAAAAATGGTACTCTACACTTTTATAAGCAGAATTATTAATACATGTAAATGCAGGAATGAAAACAACATATTGTTCATTTATGTATCAATTCAGTTCAGTTGTTCAGTCATGTCCGACTCTTTGCGACCCCATGGACTGCAATACTCCAGGCCTCCCTGTCCATCACCAACTCCTGGAGTTTACTCAGACTCATGTCTGTTGAGTCGGTGATGCCACCCAACCATCTCATCCTCTGTCATCTCCTTCTCCTGCCTTCAATCTTTCCCAGAATCAGGGTCTCTTCAAATGAGTCAGTTTTTCACATCAGGTGGCTAAAATATTGGAGTTTCAGCTTCAGCATCAGTCCTTGCAATGAATATTCAGAACTGATTCCCTTTAGGATGGACTGATTGGATCTCTTTGCAGTCCAAAGGACTCTTAAGAGTCTTCTCCAACATCACAGTTCAAAAGCATCAATTCTTCGGCACTCAGTTTTCTTTATAGTCCAACTCTCACATCCATATGTAACCACTGGAAAAACCATTGCTTTGACTAGATGGACCTTTGTTGGCAGCACAATGTCTCTGCTTTTTAATATGCTGTCTGTGTTGGGCATAACTTTTCTTCCAAGGAGCAAGCGTCTTAATTTCATGGCTGCAATCACCATCTGCAGTGATTTTGGAGCCCAAGAAAATAAAAGTGTCTCACTTTTTCCCCACCTGTTTGCCACGAAGTGATGGGACTGGATGCCATGATCTTAGTTTTCTGAATGTTGAGCTTTAAGCCAACTTTTTCACTCTCCTCTTTCACTTTCATCAAGAGGCTTTTTAGTTCCTCTTCACTTTCTGCCATAAGGGTGGTGTCATCTGCGTATCTGAGGTTATTGGTATTTCTCCCAGCAGTCTTGATTCCAGCTTGTGCTGCTTCCAGCCCAGCGTTTCTCATGATGTACTCTGCGTATAAGTTAAATAAGCAGGATGACAATATCCAGCCTTGACGTACTCCTTTTCCTATTTGGAACCAGTCTGTTGTTACCATGTCCAGTTCTAACTGTTGCTTCCTGACCTGCATACAGGTTTCTCAAGAGGCAGGTCAGGCAATCTGGTATTCCCATCTCTTTAACAATTTTCCACACAGTCAAAGGCTTTGCATAGTCAATAAAGCAGAAGTAGATGTTTTTCTGGAACTCTCTTGCTTTTTCAATGATCGACAGATGTTGGCAATTTGATCTCTGGTTCCAGAGATCATTTACCTATAGTCAGTCACTAAATCCTCACACACCTCTCTAAGTAGGTATTATTATCAACACTGTCTTCCTGATGGGAAGCTGAGGCAAATAATGGTTAGGTAATTCCTACAAGGTTACTCAGCTGTTAAGTGGCAGAGCCAGGATTTAGATCCAAGTCATAGACTTACTGAAAATTTTGAAAAATAATTTGGGGACCAATAAAATAATTTGGGGACCAATAAAATAATTTGGGGACCAATATAGTGTTGCCAACTATTAGCACATTTTTGTAAATTCTAACATTCTGACAACTACTCTGTTACTTAAGAAAGTTTAAAAATATGTAAAATTCTGATTTCAATAACCTATTTTTTTAATACTACATGATTATATTCATCCTTAAAGTCATTTTTGTATAAAGAGAAGCACAGTAGTAGTACATTAATATAAAAATACCTTGGGAACACTTTTTCTTTTTTCCCTGTTCAGAGCGTGTATATCTTTGGGATCAAGAACACGAGCCATTGGAAATGCAGCTAAGAGCCAGGTGAGTTGTTAATGTAGATGTTTTGACTTACAAGAAGAATTAACTTCATAATGGCAGCTAAGCTCCCAGTTTATATAATTAAAAGTGAAAAAAGAGAATAAAGAAGTTTACAGATCCTAATATCTTTGTATCTTACTAAATATATTTTGCTTTGGATTGTAAAGTATTTCTTGAATTTTATTTTTTTAAAATTCTTAGTTGTGAGGTTAGGTTATGCTGTCAAATGGCATCAGGTTTTCCTTGTATGGTCACTTTTAATGAGGGATATGCTATTTAGAGGAGAAGGCAGTGGCACCCCACTCCAGTACTCTTGCCTGGAAAATCCCATGGATGGAGGAGCCTGGTAGGCTGCAGTCCATGGGGTTGCTAAGAGTCGGACACGACTGAGTGACTTCACTTTCACTTTTCACTTTCATGCATTGGAGAAGGAAATGGCAACCCACTCCAGTGTTCTTGCCTGGAGAATCCCAGGGACGGGGGAGCCTGGTGGGCTACCGTCTGTGGGGCCGCACAGAGTCGGACACAACTTGAAGTGACGTAGCAGCAGCAGCAGCAGCAGCATGCTATCTAGAATACATACTTCTACAACAAGTGAATGATATCTTTGTTAAAGAAGGTGGAAAAAATTGGAGAAACTGGTTTCCAGAGTTAATTCTCTGTGGCTGCCACTTTACATGGAATATGTTTAACTATTCGTATTTCTAGGCTTCTGAAATCCTTTTGCATAAAACATTCACTTTAACATTCCATGCTACAGGTTCATTTTTCTTAGACTTTGTTTATTGCCATGAACCAAATGCCCTTAACAGTTATTTTTTACATTTTAATGTATACCTGGGTCTTTTCTTTATTACAAAATAACTGTTTAATGGAGCTATTTTTTTTCCATGACTTTGTAGACATAATTGACTCATTTATCCAGGAATTGTTGTTAAGATTTTTTTAATCAAATTGTCTTACAGTCGGCCTGAGTGGAATATGTTTTTTTCCTCCTTTTCCATTTTCATACTGCACATAACCAAATGTTTGTGCCAAAATGACCCCTTCACTAAAAGTTACTTCTCGTATCTGGCTGATTTAAGGTATCGTAGGGCTTAGAGTCTCTGAAGGAAGCAAACTATAAGTTATTTTTCCTAAAAAGCTAAAGAGATCAGTATAGTAATTCAGCATCCCTGTAGTTTTCATCTTATAATTGAAGGTCACTAAGAGGACAACAACTGGATCTCAGTGATATTCTGTAGTTTGAACTACATGTTCTAATTAAAGAAAAAACTACTTTGCCAAAATACAAGCTATTTACAAATGAAGACACATGAACTTAGCACCATGCTATATGGAAGGATTTTTAATTTACTAGCCTAGGAGAAGTTTTTAGCAGTGGAAGTAATGTAGTAATGCATGATAAAGTTCACAGAAGATATTTAGTGTAAAAGAAAAGCAGGGTGATAAAAGACATAGTGTAAATATTAATATAAACACAGATGAAAGTGGAAAGAATCAAAGATACTAATTCATTAGCCTGAAAATCTTGAAGAAAGCCAAATAAATGAGTTGTAGATAGATTTTCATTGTATTTGAGAAGTTTTGTTCTTTTTAAAAGACACTTTTGTTTTTAACATTCCAAGGGTAGGAGATAGTGGTTTCTATCAATTTGTTCAGTTGCTCTGTTGTGTCTGACTCTTTGTGACCCCATGGACTGCAGCACACCAGGCTTCCCTGTCCTTATGTCTCCTGGAGTTTACTCAAGCGCGTGTATCCATTGAGTAGATGCCATCCAACCATCTCATCCTCTGTCGCCCCCTTTTCCTCCTGCCCTCAGTCTTTCCCAGCATCAGCATCTTTTCCAGTGATTTGGCTCTTCAAATCAGGTGGCTAAAGTATTGGAGCTTCAGCTTTAGCATCAGTCCTTCCAATGAATATTCAGGGTTGATTTCCTTTAGGATTGACTGGTTTGATATCCTTGCTGTCCAAGGGGACTTCTATCAATTAGAAACCAGAAAATTAAATGATAGTGTGTAATTCTGAACTTATACAGATGTATAGGATAAAGAGACTTGGTGATTCTCAAATACTAGCATAGTTTACTTTGCATTAATTCAGTAATTGATAAAAGTGTTTACTGCCAACAGATAGTCACGAATGTAAGAAATACAATTCACGGTTTCAAAAAACTTCATGGGCGATCTTTTGACGATCCTATTGTGCAAACTGAAAGGATCAGGCTTCCCTATGAGCTGCAGAAGATGCCGAATGGAAGTGCAGGGGTTAAGGTAAGTTTATATTCCCAGAATGCAAGCATTTGTCCAAATTAAAGAAACCAAATGCAGTAATATTGCCTATTTTTAAATACTTTAAAAAAATTTAACTTTTTTCCTTTAGGTGAAATACATGCATACCAAGAAACGGGCAGTTTTTGTAGTGTGCTTTAGTGACTGCACAAAAAAAATCTGATTTAGAATAATAATCTTTTTAATCCAAATACTTCTATTGTCAAGAAAAAGGTATTATTATTTGGAGAACTTTTAGAGGTGAACCATTTTTAAGGGACAAAGGCAGAGGCATATGTGATTTAGAAAAATAGGCCCAAAAGTATGTTAACTGCTATAATGAGTTTGCTCTAATTTAGAAGAATCTTGTGTTAGGAATATTAAAGCAAATACTTCTTCCAAGTAAGAGATGGATTCTAGGTTTTTACTTCTATATCCTAAGACAGAGAGTTTTAGATTGGTTAACAAAAACTAACAGAATACCCCAAAACAGATAGATTGTATGACTTAGCAGTTCTACTCTTAGGTGTATAAGAGAATTGAACCACTTGTGCACACAAAAATTTGTACACTAATGTTCATAATAACGTTATTTATAATAGCCAAGAAGTGGGAACAAACCAAGTGTCTACCAGCTGATGAGTGTATGAACAAAATGTGGTATAGTTATCCAGTGGCAGTATTATGTGGCCATAAAAAGACAGTATCTAGAAAACATGCTAACTGGGGGGAGGAAAACATATAAAAAGCCACATATTTTGTGATTTTGTTTGTGTGGCTCTCCAGAATCAATGCAAATCAGTAGACACAGAAAATAGACTTATGGTTGTTAGGAATTAAGGGTCTCTCTACTTCTTAATTGTTAGGAATGGGTATCTCTACTTCTGCTGCTGCTAATGGGACACTCTTTTTAAGTTGATGAAAATGTACTACAATTAGTGATAATCAGTATACAACTTTGAACATACTAAAACCACTTAATTGCACACTTCAGAAGGATAAACTTTATGCAATAAGATTTATATCTCAGAGCTAAAAATTTTAATAGCTGATTTTCAAATTGATATATATGTTTTAAGGTGCACATGTTTCCATGTTTCGAAGAGGGTTCTGACTACAGGATGGATGATGAATTATAGTAAGGAGACATGAGACTTAACAATAGTTCAGAAAAAGACACGATAAGAGATTAAGGACAAATTGAAAATTAGGAAGTCATATTTTAGGTGAAATTTGTGGATCAAGATGTGCTGACTAGGAAGCTGATGGGTTATGATAGCAATAAATGTGATAAAGAGTAAAATTCACATGTCCTTTAGATATGATAACTTCCAGTTATTGACTATGTGGAACAGTTTTATTCTAAACTACTTAAGTGTTTTATTCTTTAAAAAGAAAATTAAAAATTATGCTTTGTGAGTAGTTTGATTAAAAACAAAATAATTTTTACAGAAAGTCAAAACTTAATTTTTAAGTTATATAATTTTTATGCAGTTATAGTCAGTGCATGTAAGCTGGTTGAAGAGGCTTTGAAAACATCAATCAACCATGTGTTGAACTAAGTTTCTTCATCCTTTGAAGACTGAAGATCTTTAGCATTCAATGCCTCAAGCAGTTTATCCATTTATTTACTCTGACATTTGTTTGAATATGCTTTAATGTTTATTTCATCTAACTTTTATATTCTTCAAAAAAACTCTGTATTGTTGTGCCTCCTATAATCAGACTAAGACACATGGTACTTGATTCATTTTCCCTTATTTTGGTATGCTTGATTTCTTCCTGAGTTTAAATTTCACATAATTTCATGTAATTCTTGGTTTTAAACTTACCTGTAAATTGATTTGGAAACAAATGGATATCAAGTTTAGGTCTGTTTCATTGTAAATATTATATAATTATTCATATTTACACAGTTAAATAAATACCTACATTGTACTGCTGGAGAAGTTCTTTAAAGCTCTTCCAAAGTTTAGTGTTTTAGTATAAAATTATTTGCTTTTGGGGATACAGAGATTAAATACATAGCCTTTTCTTATGTAAAGTAGTTGTAGTTATTGTATGGGCTCTAAGTTAACTTTCTATTGCTTATAAATATTGTGGTTGTCATTATGAAAGAGTTTGCTTATTTGAATAAAGCATAGTATTCCTTGGTCAAGCACTGTAAAGTTTCATTTTATGTGCTTAAATTCAAACTAGTCAAACCTGTGGATGAAATTGTTATTCTTTAAAATTTAAAAATTCCATGTATGCATCTCTAATGTTTAATTATCCCCTGAGGCCTTGGTAATTATCCCCTGAGGCCTTGGAGTAATATATATATATATAAAGTTTCTTTTTTTAAATAAAATTTTTTTTCCTGTGTTCTCATTTTCTTTTCACAAAACTGTACTACTAAAGCTTTCATTTTAAAGAAAGATAATTTGACCTTTTTCCCCTTATTTGTTTACAAGAATAGTAAATGATAAAACTTGCTTTTGTGGGAGATGGGGATCTGGAGCAGGTAAAGACACTCTTGATTTTTTTGGTTGTAATACTATGGGTAAAGCACTGTAACTTCAGAGATGAGATATGATGATACTAGAGCAATATTTTTGGTATGTAAGTTCATTGAGTAAGGACTCTGCCTTTTTCATTAAATACTAGATGAATAAATGACTCCTATTAAATATCTCCACTTGGGCTTCAGGTGCGATACCTAGAAGAAGAAAGACCTTTTGCAATTGAGCAGGTTACTGGGATGCTGTTGGCTAAGCTTAAAGAGACTTCAGAAAATGCTTTGAAGAAACCAGTGGCTGACTGTGTGATTTCAGTAAGTTTTACCTCAGTACTGAACACTCTTGAATCATATTTTCCAGTATATTAATGTTACATGGAAATGTTTTTCTTCCCTTATCTAGTAAATAACCTCCAATTTTTTCATTCAGGAATGAGTTTCCCATAAACTCATAATTGTGATAATCAGCTAATCTTTAAAAAAAAAAACAAAAACTAATGTATGTGATTAGTTGGTGATTGCTGTACCTGCCACTTACCCTTAAGAATCTTTCTAGGTGGCGCTTAAACATCCCAGCTTCAGGGAACCTTAACACTTACATCAAAGGTTGAAAATGCCCAGTTGCAAATTTGAGATTGTGTATATTCTGTATCCGGAAGAAAGATCCTTTTTTAAAAATGATAAATTAGATGTATTTAATGTGTATACATCTATACATATGCATATGTATACAAGTTTTGACATATGCATATACCCGTGAAACATCATCACAGTCAGTATAATAAACATGTTTATCACCCCTCAAAAATCAACTTAAGCTTTTAAGGTAAAAATAGTTTGTATATAAGGTGAAAAACATGGTGCTTTGATATACATGATGAAAATGATCACTGTAGTCAAACAAATTAATATATCTATCTCCTATAGTTACCTTTTTTGTGTTTGTGTGGCAAGAGTACCTGAGATCTACTTTCTTAGCAAATTTCAGCATATAATACAGTATTATTAACTGTAACCATGCTATACATTAGATTTCTAAAAGCTATTCTACATAAATAAAATTTTATACACTTTGACCATTGACTTCTGATTTCCCCCACTTCCCTATCCCTGGTAACCACCATTTTATTCTATCCTATGAATTTGATTTCTTCAGATTCCACATATAGGTTAGATCATGCAGTATTTTTCAGAAAGAAAAGATCTGTCTTTTAAGGATTCTTAACATTTAATCATTTACCCTGTCTTTTATCTCTTGAGATCCCACTATATATTGACAACTAGGTTTTAAGTTACATGTTGTCACCTAAATGTGAATATATTCTTAGTACTGTTAAACTTGGCTACAGAAGTTCAAGCCTCACATCATCAGAAGAATAGAATATTATGACTCTTCAGTGAATTTAGTAATTATGTCAGAAATTAGTATCAGAATTTGGCATTGTGAATTTCTTGGCCGTTATTAACTTTGTAATTAGTGCAATAAGCCTGTGTAAGCTATACAAGGGGAATTTTTTTCTGTTTTATGTAGTCATATCTCTCATGGCTAAAAAAGCACCTGGTACATAAGTTCTCAGTGAATATTAAGTGAACCATAGCTTATAATGTAAATTTTTATCAGAAGGATAGTACTAAAATCAGGATATACAGACTTGTCAAAATTCAAGTTCTTTTAGTGTTATCATCTATTGAATGAAATTTCTAAATTCAGAAAGCAGTTAACTTGAAATTGGAAGAGCCCCAAGTCATTTTGTACATGAATGTACTCAGTTTTTTATAAATCTGTAGACCAAAGGAAAGTGCTTCTTACTTTGATAATACTAACTATATGTAATCTTAATTATGTTTTAAATTATGAGTTTATTTTTAATAGAAACATAACATTTTTTTTTGGTGATTTATAAAGAAACACATGAAAAAAAAAAAAAAGAAACACATGCTCATCGTAAGCCCTCATCGTAAGCCCCTGCAATATAGTTTCCCCTCCCTTTGGAATATAACCATTGTAAACATTTGGGAGTGTATTCTTCTAGTACTACATACACACACAAAAATGAAATCATGCTATATGTGCGCCCCCTTTTTTTTAATAAAGATACTATTCCATGACAGTTCAGATCGATCTGATTCTAACATCCACATCAAATTTCTTTATGTGGATATAACATATTTAACCAATCTCATTTTAACAGACTCTTGGGTTGTTAATGTTTCATTATTAAATATAAACAAATATGTATTTTTATAGAATAGACCAACATGAGATGGATTTAGATGAACATATTTTTGAAATTCTACAGTATTACTCTATTTTACTAATTGCTTTAAATTTGTGTTCATACTTTAGGTCAAAACTTTTGATATAGCAGTTGAGAACCTTAAAAAAAAAAAAAAAAGGCTTCCCTGGTCACTCAGATAGTAAAGACTCTGCCTGGAATGCAGGAGATCTGGGTTCGATCCCTGTGTTGGGAAGATCCCCTGGAGGAGGGCATGACAACCCACTCCAGTATTCTTGCCTGGAGAATCCCCATGGTCAGAGGAGCCTGGGAGGGAACAGTCCGTGGGGTCACACAGAATCAGACACAACTGAGCGACTAAGCACAACCTAAAAAAAAAAACACCCAGTATTTTTTCTCATTTATTTAATTAGAGCACCATTTATTACTTTACGTAAGTTTTGGTGTAATTATTTTCATTTTCAGTTGATGAAATGTTTAAGTAAAATGTATTACAATGAACTAATACACTTGATTATTGTTTCACAATACCAGATTCCTAGCTTTTTCACTGATGCTGAGAGAAGATCTGTGATGGCTGCAGCCCAGGTTGCAGGTTTAAATTGTTTAAGGTTAATGAATGAAACTACTGCAGGTGAGCAGTTTGCAATTTGAAAATCACTGTCATTAAAATATTATTATAGTTTTTTTCTAATTAGTACAAGGCATTTATTTTTAATAACTCTGTAATGTCCTGATATCTTATAAGCTTATCATTTTGGAGTACAGCATTTTGGCAGAGATTAAACATGTCTTCCATTGGCTCTTGAGTCATTAACATTATAGGGTAGAAAAAATAAAACATTAACCAAATTGTGAAAAGCTATTTTACTTTGAAGCTAACTAAAATGTAGTATCAACATGACTTATTTATTGTTTTCCAAGCAATTGCTTTGCTAATCTCATTCTTTGTTCTTGCATAGTTGCTCTAGCATATGGAATTTATAAACAGGATCTTCCTCCATTAGATGAGAAACCAAGAAATGTAATATTTATTGATATGGGACATTCTGCCTATCAGGTCTCGGTTTGTGCTTTTAACAAAGGAAAACTTAAAGTAAGTAAATGGTTTGCTATATTTAATTTAATGGTTAAGAGCATATAAGACTAAATTGAGAACTGTAATGCATGGATTTAAACCCTGGTTCTGCCACTTAAAAACTGTGACTTTGAGCAGGTTATGTAACCTCCCCAAATCTCAGGCTCCTCACCTGAGGATATTATCAGTAAGTATCTCATAGAATTTTTGAGGATTAAATGAATTAAAGTTTATAAGATGCTTGGAATACCATATTGCAGTTATTATGTGTTAGCTATTTTTTATTAGTGTTGACGTGTTTGTCACCTATCAGGGAGCATAAATTACATATTTATAAATGTACATAGGAAACATTTTCTAAAATGATTCCCATTGTCTTTAGAAACCTTTCTATCCAAGAATCCTAATCAAAATTTTCTATAATGTGGTTTTATTTATCTCTCTGTGCTTATCTTTTTATAGCCTTTGGTTTTACATTCATTTCTACATTAATTCTCTTACCCAGACTTACATACACTCTCTGTCCCTATTACACACATGCATAGAATTTGCTCAGAAGATTAAATGCTTTGGGTTACCCAGAACCTTTTAGAGCCTTTTGTGTTGAAGTGTATATTACTATATTAACATCCTTGTAATCATAAAATTAAAGGGAAATTACTCATAGTGAATATAGGAGTCTGTTCATTGATTCTCCATGTTAATCTGTGGGACGACATCCCCTTCAGACTATGCTCCCATCCTACTGTGATGTTTACCACTATTCCACCACCCATCCTTATGCAAAAGGCTGAAACACACCAACGTGGAACTCTACTTTCTGGCAATTACTATTATAACTAGATTTTTACCCTCTGCTACAGGGAGACAGACTAGATGTCTTGGTTCTATGGTTTCAAAAGCTATATCATTGAAGTGTGTAACTTTTCTGCTCCTTTTCTATTAGACTGCTTAGCTGAGGCCAGTTGTTCAACAAGCTTATTAAATTCTTGTCTCTCCTCTTCATTTTTTTTTTTTAATTTTCTTTTTTGGTTCCTTACATGTTCTTTTGTTCCTTCTATATGTTTATAAAAATAGTCTGGCTTTTTAGGGGAATGGGGGCAGTAATTCTTGATGTGTAAATTTGTAAAACATTTTTTTAAAACTTTTTTTAAAAGCACTTTTTGTTTTGTATTGGAGTATAGCCAATTAACAGTGTTGTGATAGTTTTGGGTGAACACTGAAGGGACTCACCCATACATAAACATTTATCATTTCTCCCTCAAACTCCCCTCCCATCCAGGCTACCACATAACAAACACTGAGCAGAGTTCCATGTTTGATCAATTAAAATATTTTATATTTAATCTTTGGATTGGCTCTCTTGGCTGTTTTGTCTTTGGTTACATACTTAGGACTCTTACTTTGCTCTCTTAAGCTTGGTTTTTGGCCCATCTGTTCAGTGCTGTTGTGGAACCAAAGAATGTGAGATAATGAACTTTTAGTCATTGCAACTCAACTTTTCAGAATTAAAGTTACTCTCCCACATAGGTATATAGATCTATAAAGGAGATAATTCAGAATGGATAAATATGCTGGCTACATAAGATAATTAATATAAGTGATTCCAAATTTGGCACGCCTGTAATTTTTGAAAAGTTCTTTGGTTTTAATTTTAAAAGGTTTTTTCATGGAGGTTTAATTTTTGAAAGCATGTAATATTTCTGAAAATTCAGTTCTGGTTTTTCAATTAAACAGGTCTTGGCTACTACCTTTGATCCATATTTGGGTGGCAGGAACTTTGATGAGGTTTTAGTAGACTACTTCTGTGAAGAGTTCAAGACAAAATATAAGATAAATGTGAAAGAAAACTCTCGGGCCTTGTTGCGTTTATATCAGGAATGTGAAAAACTAAAGAAGCTAATGAGTGCAAATGCATCAGATCTTCCACTGAACATTGAGTGTTTCATGAATGACCTTGATGTTTCTAGTAAAATGAACAGGTACCATGTATGTTTTCAATTGAAAAGTGTTTCCTCATTTTATGTTTGGATCGTGTCTAATTTTTTTCATTCTGTTATTTCAGAAGATATGCTCAATTTTTATACCCCCAAATAATGACTTTTATTTCATTTTCCCACAGGGCTCAGTTTGAACAATTATGTGCTTCCCTCTTAGCCAGAGTTGAACCACCATTAAAAGCAGTAATGGAACAAGCTAGTAAGTGAAAGTTCCTGAACTAACCATCAAAACTGTACCATGGTGTTACTTTAATGGGGTAGAAATTTGTAAAAGCAATAAAAAAGTCATGTGTTTTTTTTTTAAGATTAGTATTTCTTATTTTAGAGAAAGAGTTTATAACTCATTCTTCATTCATAAGACAAGGGCCACTAGATATCAGAGTTTATGAGACCTCTTCCTGGCCCATACTGTTTACATCATAAAACTAATGCTAGTTATATTTGAAGGTATTTTTATAAGTAAGTTTTTAAAGATTGATCAGAAGTAGAAGTGAGAACATGACTGCTTTTTGTTAAGGTTTTTTGTGACCAATTAAAAACTAGTTCCTATGGGGATTTGTGAGGTAGAAGTTAGAAAAAATGAAGGACTCTGAACAGTTTCTTTAAAGTCCATGAAGTATTTGTCTGTTTTATGGTCACTTCATCATCTGGACCAAGTACAGTGCCTGATGTGTGGATAATAAATATCTATTAAATTTTGCTTTTTTCCAAATTTATTTTTATTTTATTTTTGTTCTACCTTGTTTTGAGTAAATTAAAAATTCATTTTTTTAAAAAAGTACTTTCCAGAGTCTACTGTTCACATTTTTTATAAAGACTGTCTTAATTTTTGAAACATTTTGTTTTCCAGACTTACAACGTGAAGACATAAGTAGTATAGAAATTGTAGGGGGAGCAACACGAATTCCTGCTGTGAAAGAGCAAATCACTAAATTCTTTCTTAAAGACATAAGTACCACATTAAATGCTGATGAAGCTGTTGCAAGAGGATGTGCATTACAGGTATGATTATTAGTTTTTATTTTGCCAGAAATATGGTGATAGGGCTCAAAGAACTTTTTAATTTA